>NC_040043.1:21872856-22172856 GCF_003713205.1 Coffea eugenioides
TCCCTCGATCAAAAGTTCATTCGGGTCAGTCCCTCGATCAAAAGCTCATTCGGGTCAGTCCCTCGATCAAAAGCATTTTCGGGTCAGTCCCATGATTCAAATATTATTCGGGTCAGTCCCACGATTCAAAGCTTATTCGGGTCAGTCCCGCGATTAAAGCTTGTTCGGGCCAGTCCCATGATTTGAATTTCCTTCTCTAGTCAGTCCCAATTTTAAATTTCTGCTCGGGTCAGTCCCGTTTTACTTTCCTGTTTGGATCAATCCCATTTCAAAAAAAAAATCAAAAAAAAAATCAAAAAAAAAAAAAAAAAAAAATGTTTAAAGAGGTCGATCCTCATTTCAGAAAGGCGTCCATTTGGCAGCCGAATACGCCAGTTAAGTATTGTGGTGTCTACTTCTTTGTCTCAAGTTTTTCCAAAACTCAAGACAAAGAGGGGCAAACTGTAGACACCAAATTTTTGGTGTAATTTCTTTTACTTTTTATTCTCATTTGTCGTGGTTGCTTTTAGTTTTTTTTAGTTTCTAGTTTTTATTTTTATTTTTAAGTTTTAGCGTAGAAAAATCATGTAAAAAGAAAAAAGAAAATTGCCCACAAAATATGTTTTATGTCTTCTAAATTTAATTTTTGGCATTTTGGTTTATTTTTGTTAATTTATTTTGAAAAAAAAGAAAAAGAAAAAAAGAAAATGATGAAAATTGATGAAAAATGGAAAATTGTGTTTTTGTTGATTCTAGTTTATTTAGTTTCTACCCAATGTTAATTAAATTACTTTTTTTTGTTGTTTTTGTTGTTTGTTATCTATTTTTATTATCAGTTTTATATTAATTTCAAAAAGGGAAAAAATCAAAATCAAAAAAATCACAACTCCACTTCTGCCGAATCCATTTTTCCACTCCATATACTAGCACCTTCCTTCCTTCTGCCGGTTCCATTTTCCACTTCACATTCCAGCACCTTCCATCCTTATTGCCGGTTCCATCATCCACTAAGGCACATTACTCCCAACTCACTACAGCAGAAGAGAGGACTTCGGTTTCATTTGGTCGGCCACAATCCGAGAGAGAAAAGTGAGTGTCAAACCATTTCCTCTTTCAAAACACTAAAGCCGTGAGTGTTGTGTGAACCTGAGAAGTAGAAGTGGAGTGGAGAGCTTCGGTATTGACACCACCGACTGATGAGGAGCTGGAGTGATTAGTTACTTAGGTAATATCGACCAGAGAGACAAAGAGGGAGCCGCACCTTGCATCGGAAAAAAAAAGAAACTGGAGAGCTGCAATCTTTCTGGTTTTTGTCCGTGAGCTCGAAGGAAGAGAGGGAGAAGTTGTGCGTGAGTTCCCTTCGTTTCTTTTGAACCTCCACTAGCTGCAATCATCTTCCAACCAACACCATTTTCCATTTCCTCTCTGCACCAACTTACCCCAGTCCGCAACCAAACACTCCCTCTCCAGCCTCTGCCTCGTGATCATCGACCATGAAAGTGAGAGAGCTGCACCCGGCAAGCTGAGACTGAGAGTGAGGGAGAGCCGAAGTCTTTGCTCTGTTTTTTTTCTGTTCGTGAGTTAAAGAAAAGAGAGTGAGACTTACGGTTCTGCAACAATTCCATCCGTGAGTTGGGGAGGAGTTTGAGTGCCAAACTTCCTTCATCTTAGTTGCGAGCTTGAGCAAGAAAAAGGACGGACTAGCAGGCTGCATTCTGGTTAGCCGAGAGGGAGAAGTATTGCAGCCGCTTGTTGTGTGAGCTCGGTCTTAAGCTGAGCGCACAACAACATTTCCCTGCCTTGGTATCACCGACAAGGAGAAACCAAAGAACCATCTCCACCGCAAACCACGGCACTTCATTTTTCATCGTGAGGCATCCGAGAGCAAGGGAGGAAACGCGAGTTGAAATCTTCTGTCCGTTTTGTTCTGACCGTGAGCTGGAAGAAAGGCAGAGAGAAACCGTGAGCAAAACTTCAACCAGCTGCAACCGTTTCCAGCAACTCCAACATTCCACCTCCACCAGTTGAAGCCGCTACACCAAACCAGAACCAGCAAACCTGTCGCGTGCGTGAGAGCCGAAAGGGAGCAGAAATTTTTCAGATTTTCGTGTGTGGTCTTAGCTTGCTTTGAGGTAAATTTTCTGGACAAAAAATGGATAATCAGAGGTAGTTTAAGCCAGCCGTGACCTTGCATGTGTTAATTTGGGTAATTAGATGATGAAACCAAAGCTGTGGAAAATTTCTGTTTTGGTTAAAAACATTTCTGCCGAGGAGCTTGCTTGGAATTGTAGTTTTTATTTCTGACTTTATGCAACAATCTGAGTTGGATTAAGTGTCTAACTAATCAAAACCAAGAAGTTTAAGTCATCTAGTAATATGCATGTGAGGTTAGGCAGTCGGATGATGATATTAAGCCATTAGAAATTTCTGTTTTGGATGTTGATGTTCCAGCCGAGAGCTGAGATGAAAATGCAATTTTATTTCTGATTCCCTGTGATAATCTGAGCATGAAATGGAGCTGGACTAACTGGATTTTGGATGATTATTAGGATTAAGGCCTTGCATGATCATTTCATGAAGCCGGATGAAGAAATAAAAAGCTAAGGAAATTTTGTTTTGATGGAAAGTGACTGCCGAGAGGTTATCTTGCTAATGTAGCCTCATTCGGTTTAGTTTTTCTGTTTTGGAGCCTTAATCTTGATTAATTAGTAATGACAAGTTAATTAGGCCTGCATGTAGTTGACTAGTAAGTTTTAAAACAGGGGAATAAAAATTCAAAAGTGCAATCTGCCTTAAGGCAAGATCATCCGGACCAAACAGAAAAATTTCTGGAAATTTTGATGGTTGTGGATATTATTTGAACTTGATTTCTGAGCTGGAATTATTCATATGCTAGCTTGATACGTGCATAAGGAATTTAAGAGTTTATAAGCATGTCCAAACCAGAAAATGAAATAAAAATAGTAAGCTCTTAACATAATTATTCAACCGAGGTAAATTCGGATTCATGCCCAAGCACTTGCTGGAAAATGCATTTCAACTTGCCAAATCAGTTTTATATGTTCCAGATTTTTCAACTTGCTAAACGTACTTTATTTGTGTTTGCACTGGATTTTGCTCAGTTTTTCTTTCTATTTGTTTGGATGATGGCTTGCCGCCTAGTTTAAAGCCTTGTGTTTGGATTTGATTGTGTTTGAAAGCTGGATTTTGTAAATTGCCGAATTGCTGGATTTTGTAAATTGCTGGATTTTGTGTTTGCACTGGATTTTGCTCAGTTTTTCTTTCTATTTGTTTGGGTGATGGCTTGCCGCCTAGTTTAAAGCCTTGTGTTTGGATTCGATTGTGTTTGAAAGCTGGATTTTGTAAATTGCCGAAAGGATGTTTACTGCACTTTGTTTCTTGCTTTCGTGGTTATTACCTGCTTCTTTTGAGTGTAGTGGAGAAGGATACTTGACTCACAGTAGCGAATTGGTCAAACTTGATTTTAATAGGGATCTAATGGTTCAATTTCATAGTTATTAGTGGTTCTTTAATTTTTGTTTTTGAAGAATTTGTGTTGTTTGATTTACTATTAAATTGGTACATTAATCCTTTGTTTGGTGGTTGTAGCTCCAATTTAGAACCTTTTCCAACTTATTAGCACCACAAAAGGGGACGGTATACTTTCTTTTATCTTTTTTGTATCTCCCTATGTGATCCAACTTGCTAAATGAAAATTGCATGCCTACTTGGTTTTCTTAAATGTTTATTAATGCCTTTCATTTATTTACTTTTATTTCATTTTCAAATCTTTCTTTTATTTTCATTTATGGGGTATGTGTACACCTCTTGGCCTGTAATAGATAGGGCATAGCAAGTAATTTGGTCCATTTTCCCTTTCCCCTTTGTTTTAGCTAGTAAATGTAATAGTTAGGGCTTTAATCGTCTTATTTGTCTTGCATGCTTAGTTACTATGTGTTAATTTGCTTTGTTAGGCTATTGCATCTAGTCGAGCATGCTAAGTGTTATGTGCTACGTGTTATAAGTGATTTTGCATGTCTACTTGCTTTCTATATTTATAAATGAATGTGATGGATGAATGTACGTTTCCGCTAGTCCAATGCTAGTCGGAATTCGTAGAATGGGCTAGTCCAACGCTAGACCCTTAGGGATTTCCCCTCGTTAGTACATGTTTGCATGTTCACTACATTTCATGCATTTTTTTAGTTTTTATGGCATTTTGCATGCCCCTCGAACCCCTTTTCCCTCCATTTTAGGCCTTTGCATTTCATGCTAGTTATAGAGTCCATTTGCCTGAGAAACCCCCTTGGGTAAGGGAAACGAGCGAGTGTGGCTTCAAAATAGCCTTAGCACGCTAGTTTTTCCTTCTAATCAAAGGGAAAATTAAAATCACAAAAACTAGAGGTCATTCCCGTACCCGACCTGATGCATTCCTCTAAGTTCATGCATTTTCATATCATTTTCTCACTATTTTCCTCACTAATTATATATTTTAAAACCACATGTCATATTCACACACTCATTCACTTTCTTTACTTTTCACTTCACACATTGCACCTATTTTACTTATATATTTACTATTTTCATTCACTTGCACACGAGCATTTATATTTTTATTCATTTGCACACAAATAATTTCAAATTGCACACATGCACCTTTTTCCTACACTTTGCACACTTACACTCTCATTTGAGTCCTCATTTGCATCGTTCATGATTTTCTATGAGGTATTTCCTTATTGACCTTCACAATTCATGTGAATGGGATCAAAAGCCTCATCAGAGACATTTCTAGACTTAAGATTGCATTTCTCATCCATTAGTCATATCCAATTTGCAATACATACTTTGGGTAGAAAATATAGGAAAATAAGGGTTAAATCACGCAACTAGCCTTGGCTAGGTCGAAGGGGTGCCTTGGATTTTTATCCTTGCCTTCCCCTTCGTCAAATGTGACTCCCGAACCTTTTTCTTTGTTTGCGTGGACTAGGAGTCGTTTAAAAAGGGTTTTCTTACTTTTCTCTTTAAAAATTTCATTTTTTGGGTGACTTGGTACACCCTAACTCTATACCAAGTGGCGACTCCATTTTTCATATAAAAACCCTTTTTGAACTATTTTTCTTGGGTCAAATCGTCGCATTTTCAAAAGTCCCATTTAGACCCATTTTTGTTTTTATCAATAAAATTCATTTTCCCAAATCAATAAATTCACAAAAAAACAATCATTTTATTTTTTTACCAAAAAGTGGGGCGCGACAGAGAGAGAAAAGAAAAGATAAGATTGCATTTAAGAGGTGACAAGTGTCACCTTCTTAGTGGTTCCAAGTTAAGATTTACTATTCCAATTTTTGACTTTTTTTGACCACAAGGTAAATATCTTAAAAATTGCTCAAAAATTCACCATTTCTTCTCCTTGGTGGCCGGCCCTCTTGTGCTAAGAAAGGAAGAAAACTTCTTCAATTTACAAGTCCCAACTAGCTCAAATCACCCAAAAATACTTGCTTCCATCTATTTCTACTCCATAAAATCTCTCTAGTTGGTGTTAGTGGTTGGTTTGGTGAAGTTTTTGGAAGAGCTAAGGTATTCCACAACTTCCTCTCTCTTGTTTTCTTGGTAAGTGGTGCTTGACTACCCTCCTATACCTTATGAAGCTTAGGTTATGCTTATTAGTGATTAAAGTGCTGAAATTTCTGGTTTTTATCTTGGTTTGAAGTGATTTGGTGAAGTTTTTATTTTATTGATGATTTTTCTGGTTTAATTGGATTATGATGGTGTGGTTGTTTATGATGATTGGCAATGGCCTATAATGACACTAGTAGGTGTGAATAGTTGATAATTGCAATCAATTTTGGATTTGGAAGAATTTCTGGAAAATTAGGGTTTTTGATGCTACATTCTGTCCGAAATTTTAGGTCATAGATAGAGGCCGAATTGGCCTTAGCTCAAAACATGAAAGTTGTAGGAATGACATTTTGGAGGTGCCTACAAAATTTCAGGTCATTTGGAGTACTGTAGAGTGAGATATGTCGATTTTACTATTGCTGGTTCTGGGTTCATCAGGATGTTAGAAATGTGTCTGAAATGGGTTGTTTTGACTGGAATTGTTTTGGATTTGGGTGTTGAGGTCTTCTGATGAAATGTAGATTGATGTCCTAGCTTACATATTGCCTTTGGAATTTCTGCATTTGGACCTGTTTAGACTGAGTTGTACTGATTACAGCATAGTGTAATTTGTAAACCTGTAATTACGGTTCTGGTTTGTTATTTGGCATATTTGACTTAGTTGTACTGGGATTTGGACTGAGTGACCTTCTACATTGTTGTAGCCCTGGTTCTTAGCTTCGAAACGTGGGTCTTGGACCTCCATCCGATACTCGTAGTACCTTTGGTGCCATTACCGCAAAATGACGTCAAAACTGTTTTTTCTGGTTTTGAGCTTAACTTTCATTTCCGGACTTTTCCCTAGCTTGACTTGTACTAGTACTACTTGGAACTTGCTGAATGACTATTAGATGAACTTGTTGTTGTGTGTATACCTTTGGGACTGGCTGAGGAAATAATGAAGCCTTGATGGCTGGAAAAGTTAGCAAATTCAGGGGAAGTGTTGTCCGAACTTTGAAGGAACTTGTTTGCATTGAGTTTGTGATCTAAGACTTGGATTTGAGCAAGGCAATGTTATATGCTGGATGATTTCTGAGCCGTGGAGGTGAGTGACCCCAAACTATTGTTAAAGCTTCTTATGAAATGTTTCTTGCATTATTTACTCGACTGCATATCATGCGTGCTTGCATGTGAGTTCATGACATGATTTGGCTTCAATGAGTTCTGGGAAAGTCTTGTGCTGGACACCAACGTCTCCACCATTTTCGTGAGTTCGTGACATGATGGAGCAAATGGCTCCGGAGCTCAAAGAGGGGCTCCCTCCTAATGCTAATGTTAATGTTAATGTTAAATGATCTATTTGAGCGTTGGGTGTTCAAGTGCTATGGTTTCCCTGGCTCACGAGAGCACTAAACGAACATTTGATCTCTGAATCATGACATCATCGAAATGATCGAAATGCAACATTGTGAAATATATTTGTTTAAGGATTTTACTGGTTACTCGCTGAGCTTCTAGCTCACCCCAAAAATATTTTATTCCCCTCCACAGGGGTCAAAATCGAAGGAAGGTCTTGTTGTGCTTATTCACATGTCTGGATGGCCTATGTTTTGTACAGTTTGGATTTGGAAATCATTTTATGTATAGTTGAGAATTATTTCCGCTTCGCTTTTGACATGTAATTATTGGAGAATTTGATGTAATATTTGAGTTTTATCTTGTAATCTGTTTGAGGAATGTAGTAAACGACTGAGTCCCGGCGGGAGCTGGGCAGGCGGCCCGCCGAACCCTCTGGTTCGCCTTAGGGGGAGGTGGGGCTGTCACACCATCAGTTTGTTGGATTATTCTTTGAGTCAATATAATAAAATGGCCCATTCCCTTTTGTTTTGGATTTCCGTTGGGCTGGGAAGCTTTGGCCCAAACAAATAAGGGAAATGGCCTAATGGCTTGGTCCATTAAGAAACCAGAAAATGATTTTGCAAGTCAATCCTCAGACTTTTCTTAATTATGCTATGGCCCTAAACACACTTTAGGCTTCTTTCAACTGGGTTCTTATTTTAATTGCAAATAGGCCCCTGAACTTTATTTTTCTTTAATTGTGATCCTGAATCTTTGTGATAATTGTAATTGGACCCCCAAAACTTTGTTAATGTTTGCAATTAAGTCCCTCTTTGTTTTAAATTCTTAAATGTAGGTTGTTTATATGTTTCAATTGATTCAATTTCATGTTTATATTCATCTTTTATGATTATTTGTTAATTAAAGTGATGCCTTGACCCCTTCTTTGTTTTTTGGAGGGTAAATAAATACATTTCGTGTCACTAGGGTCCCGAGTCAAGGGAGGTACACTCTATCCCCTATTTCCATTTTATTTGACCCTATGTGCATTATATGACTTTATGTGCTTAATTGCATGTCTTTTAAGTATTTTCATTTTATTTATTTATTTATTCGTTTCATTTGTTTTAATTTAGTATATTTATTTTATTTTAATTTTTGATCATTTGAAAGGCATTTAAATGCCGAGTTGTAATAGTTAGGGGTTTATTTGTTTATCATTTTCTTTTTTATTCATCCCCCATTAGATTGTAGTAGGGCCTCCCCCTAATGTAATAGATAGGGATTTATTTGTTTTATTTTGCTGTGTGTGATTTGCATGCCTATGTGCTATGTGTTACCGCTTTCTTAGGACGTGCATCTAGATATCATGCCTATGTGCTATGTGTCTTATGTGATTTATGTATTTATTTGCTTTATTATGCTTTATCTGATTTCTTAGACTGTAATAAATGCATGTTATCACACTAGTCCAACTCTAGTTGTGATCCATTTCTTGATACCACACTAGTCCAACGTTAGTTGTGGTTCCCTTATCCGATTTCTCACTAGTCCAACGCTAGCGAGAAAATAGAAATAAGGGCTAGTCCAATGCTAGACCCTTAGGGACCTCCCTCGCTAGATCATGTTTGTATGATTACATTACACTTCATGCATATTTTTCAATTTTAGGATCTTTATCATTTTTCACATAATATTTCCTCTAATAAAATATCCCTTACCCCTATGTATGTATAGCATTTAGATTTGCATCTCATTTAGGAAATTAGGGGGTAGATTAGTGCATTTTGCCTGATTAGACTAGAGATAACCCCTTGAATATGGGATATGGACGAGTTTGGCTTTCTAGTCTTAGCACGCTCGTATTCCCTCTATTAAAGGGAAAATTGAGTCACGAACATTAGTCCCTCGTACCCGACATGATGCACTCCTTTAAGACATGTATATTTGTATAATTATTTTATTCCTTGTCTTTTCTTAGAGTCTCATATTTTGCATTATTCGTTACTTCTTCAAAGAGTCATTATTGGGCATCACAATTAATGTGATTGGCACCATTCAAGCTTTGAAGAGAAATTTTGCCCCCGATACCCTCTTAGGTCTAGGGTTTGCATTCATATAGTACATCCAAATGTGATAAATTCTTTGGTTAACACAAGAAAATCTTTGACTAAATCACGCAACTAGCCTTGGTTAGGTCGAATGGGTGCCTTGAATTTTTTTTCCTTGCCTTCCCCTTCGTCAAATGTGACTCCCGAACCTTTCCTTTGATTTTCGTAGATTAGGAGTCGTTTAAAAGGGGTTTTTTCTACTTTTTCCTTTGAAAACTCATTTTTGGTGACTTGGTACACCTTAACCCAATACCAAGTGGCGACTCCGATTTTTATTTCAAAACCTTTTTTAAACTTATTTTGGGTCAAAAATTGTCGCATTACAAGTCCCATTTAGGCCCATTTTCTTTTTAAATCAACAATTCATTTTCCAATCAAAAATTCACTTTTAAACCATTTATTTTTCTTATAAAAAATGGGGCGCGACAGCTGGTGACTCCACTGGGGACTTGAGAGAGTCCGAGCATTTGATTTAGTCAATTATTTTATTCTTTTAACCTTCTTATCTATTACATTTGGATGTTTAGGATTGCATTTTTTCCTTTTTAGGATTTTTTTGCATTTCACGCGTATCAACTCACTCCCTCACACATTTGCGTACGATTGATTTGATGGATGAATGGTTTATTTATGTGATTTCGCGCTTTGCATTGCATTTGGGTGGGGGATATTACCCTAGAGCTTCGCGTTGGTTCTCGATCCCTCCCCTCCAAAATAGCACTAGCATACGTGCATACGCTTTAAATTTTTTACCCCTCATTTATTTTTCTTTTAGTGGCTTGTCACGCCACTCCACCCTATTAGGATTAGGTGACCCACTTGGACATGTGACCGTGACACGACGTGTGCGTAGCATGGTCCAAGGGGTCACTCAATCTTCCGCTTTAAGCTTTGGGTTAATAGCCTTTAGCTTTTAGTCGAAAGTTGAGGATTTTTGATAGATTCGCTCAGACTTGTAGCCGTAACACGGCGTGTGCGTAGCAATGTCTGGGGAATCGGTCGAGCCACCGACAAAGAACCTTGGAGTTGATGACCTTTGGTTTCCAAGTCTGAAGGCTCGGGGACCTCAAACCTATCGAGTCTAGATGCATTAGTGAGCCAATACCTCATGCATCCATGATAGTTTACCTAGGGTAGAGTCTGCCTTACCCTATTAGGGACACCATTCACGAGGGGAGGGATCCAACCCCTCTATTCCTTTTTTTTATTGCTTTATCTCTTTGTATTGTTTTGCTACAATGTGTTATTTGTATTTATCTGATTGAACTAACGTTTCTTGGTTTTTGTCTCCATTGCATAAGCCCTAGAAAATAAGAGTCCTGGCATGTAGGCCTGTCAACGGGTCGGTCTAGACCCGGATCCGGACCGGATCCGTGAAATTATTGCGGGTATGGGTAGGGATTTAATTCCGTTTCCCGGATCCGGATCCGGATCCGTTTTGTCAAACAAAAAAAAGGGTCGGATACGGAATATAGTATTCCGACCCGTATTAGACCTGGATCCGGATATAAATGAATTAATAATTTAAAATATATATATTTATCAATATAATTTGATTAGGGTGATGTATTTTAATAAAGTTAATTTTGATTTCTTTTCTTATTTGATTTTTTCTTTGCATTAGTTAGAAATTAGTTTACAAATATATTTTTTTTTCATTTCTATTAGAAATTATAAAATTTGGTAAATTTGTTCGGGTAGACCCGGATCCGGATCCGGAACATAGAATAAAAGACCCGTCGGGGTAAACGGGTCGGATCCGGATCCGGCATAGTAATTCGGGTCCGGATCCGGAATAATGAATTCCGGCCCGGACCCGGCCCGTTGACAGCCCTACTGGCATGGTACTCTCTAGGAGCCTACTTTATTTATGTCACGTTTAAATTCAATGTTTCGCATTTGCAGCATGAATACATTTCATTTTAGACTCACCCCGGCAAACAAAAAAGGGGTTCCCTTTAGGTCACGTTCCATTTGTGTACTGCATATTTACGCGCTTTGATAAAATGGCATCATGCATAAACCCTAAAAGGGGAATGCCATTTAAGGGATCTCGTGTTAGGAATAAGCCACCTTGTGTCTCGGATACTTAATCCAAGGAGACTTGCACGTTTACATTTTGTATCATCCAAAGGGGTAGTGCACAAGGTAAGGTAGGATTCGATCATTTTTATAGAGCGATCTTTGGAATATGAGTATCTAATAATCACTTTTTGGCCACTTTATCAAAATTGGTAAAAATCCCTGGCGTAAAAGACATTAATTTGAAGAAAATTCACCAATATTTCCTCACTGTTGAGACGATAAATAAATTGAGGCCAAAATTTGATATTAGAAGGCTCATAGACTAATGCATCACAATAAATCTTTGAAACTACCAATGGATAGATTGATTTTTAAATAAGCTGTCAATTCCATTCAATCCATTAGACCGTTTTATTCATCAATTTCATCCAGTCCATTTTATCAATTTGTTCATTTTGGGGCAATCTAGTCAATTTTTGAATAGATCACCAATTTCTTTCAATTCATTTGATTAGTTCTTAGGGCAATCTTATCGATTTTGAATAAATCATCAATTTCGTCCGATCCATTTGACTGATTTGTCTAGTTTTAGGGCAATTTGGTCGATTTTGAATAAATCATCATTTCACTCGATCTGTTTGATCAATTGATTTCATTCAAATTCATTTGATTAGTTTAATTCATTTTAGGGTTATCCATTCAATTTTGAATAAATAATCAAATCTCATTCAATGCATTTGACCATTTCACCCTTTTTAAGGTGATCCGGTCAATTTTTGAATAAATCATCAATTCCATCCTATTCATTTGACCCGCTTATTCCCTTTAGGGTTTAAGTCTAAAGTTCACTGAATAAATTAGTCGAGGCATTGCAATCCTTTTCAAGAGTAAGCTCTCTTTCACATATCATGCGTTGATCAAAGTAAGCAATCCGTTCGGACGTTGTCCTCATTTTTTAGGACAAATGTTTCTTCTCACTCCAAATTGACCAAATTTTTCAAATCATTTTTCAAAGGTAGGGCTTAAAAACCCTATGCATTAAATCCATGAAGGCGGCAGGAGCATTGGTTAATCCAAAAGGCATAACTGCGAACTCGTAATGCCCATATCTCGAGTTGAAGGCGGTTTTCGGAATATCTTCCTTCCTGATAATAACTGGTAATACCCTTGGCGGAGATCTAGTTTCAAGAAGACCACCGCTCCCTGCAACTGGTCAAACAACTCATCTATGTGGGGCAGTGGATACTTATTCTTAACCGTAATATTATTCAGGCCCCGATAATCGATACACATCCTCAAACCTCCGTCCTTTTTCTTGACAAACAGGACAGGAGCTCCCCAAGGAGACCCACTCTCTTGAATGAATCCTCGCTCCAGAAGGTCCTGTAATTGCAACTTTAGCTCCTTGAGCTCTGCAGGGGCCATTCGGTATGGTGTTTTTGAGATGGGTGAAGTTCCAGGTAGCAGGTCTATCTTGAATTCTATCTCTCTTTCAGGAGGTAGGGCTACTAACTCATCAGGAAATACATCCGGAAATTCCTTTACTATGGCCACGTCCTCCACTTTTAACTTATCCGAGGGGGTGTTAATCAGAAAGGCTAAAAATCCTTGCGCCCTTCTACTTTGCAGTTTCCTAGCCCGAATGCCCGAAATCAAAGCAGATGAGGCTAACCTACCCCTTATATCCAACCTTAAGGTTGCCTCACTCGGAATGCGGAATTCTATCACTTTCGTTTTACAATCCAGTTGGGCATTATACTTGGCTAGCCAGTCCATACCCAAAATCACATCATACCCCTTAATGACCAAGCTTATCAAGTCCCCTAACAATCTCTTCTCTCCTACCCACACTTCACAATCCCTATACACCATACTAGTAACCAAACGTTGATTCCCCGTAGGTGTACTAACTTCTAGGTTGTATGGTAAACTAGCAAGTTTTATATCGATGCCACACATGAAATCATGGTTAACAAAGGAATGAGTGGCACCAGGATCAATTAAAACTTTGGCAAAACGGTGGAAAATAGGGATCGTACCTTCTACGACCTATGAGGAATCTGGGACTTGTTGGGGTTCTAACGAATACACTCTAGCTGGCACCTTAGGTTTGGACCCATCTCCCTTAGCTGGTCCAGCATTGGTCCTCGACGGTGGTTGACTCCCCTTTCCGTCTTGTTTTAGGATTGGGCAAGTAGCCAACTGGTGGTCTGCGCTTCCACATCGCAGACATTTGCCCTCCTTCCTCCAGCAGTTATCTTCCGTGTGGTTTGGCTTTCCACAATGCCCACAGGGACCGCGAGGTGCTGAAGCTGAGCCTCCCTGAAAATTTCCACTTTGGCCTCGCCCAGCTTGGCCACCCCTAGACGAAGTCCCTCTGCCTGTACCCGACTGTCGTCCACCTTCCATTCCTCGTCCAAACTTGGAGGGGGTACTCTTCTCACCCTGTCCTGAACTACTCCCAGGAAAATCCCGCTTCTTTGCCTGGAAGTTCCGGACTTGCAATCTAGCACTCTCTACTCGTTAGGCCTTTTCCACGACCTCGTTAAAAACATTGATTTGAGCCACTGCGAGGTCCTTCTGGATTTCGACATTCAAGCCCTGGATAAAGCGCCTGATCCGCCGTTGCTCGGTCATGATCAGCTCAGGCGCAAATTTGGACAGGCGGGTAAATTGACTCTCGTATTCCGCCACAGATTGAGTCCCTTGGCGGAGTCGGATAAACTCATATTCCTTCCTCTCCTGAACTAGAGGAGGGAAAAATTTCGCGTTGAATTCCCTTATGAAATTCATCCAAGTCCTGGGCGTTTGTTCCCGTTCCCATTTTTGCCGTATTACGTTCCACCAGGAACGGGCCGCCCCTTCCAACTTAAAAACGGCAAAAGTCACATGCCGTTCTTCTGTGTAGTGCAAGGCCGTAAAAATATCGACCATCTTCTCGAGCCACCTTTCGGCGACATCCGGATCGGGCCCCCCAAGGAACTTGGGTGGAGCAAACTTTTGAAATCGTTCGAGAGCTCTGTCTTCGCTCTCGACGTGGTTGCCATGGTTTCCAGGATTAGGGTTTGGGTTTTGGCCCTGTTGCTGCACCACTTGTGCCAGCAAATTGGTCATTTGCTGCATAGCAGCAGCGATTTGCACGTTGGGGTCAGGATTAGGTCCAGATGAGGGTTCCCCAGTACCCCTGTCCGATGTGGGTTGTCTATTTCCGCTCCCACGTCCCCGTCCACTCCATGTACCTTCCATGAAGTCTACTTGGTCTAGGCAAATGTACTAAACCAATATAATATCAATGCATGTAAGTAAAACCCAAAAAATTTTCCAATAACATATATATACATTCCAAACAAGGCAACAACACATATCAACAACCAGTCAAGTCAAGTACAGTCAAGTCAAGTACAAAACATGGACAATCCACGAGGGAAAGGCCCCATCAAAAGAAATATACCCGTAGCTAAGCCAAATATACCAAACGGCTAGCTTAGGCTCTTTCCCTATCCCTATACACAAGAAACAAAACTATCCCAAAAACCTAGGAGTCGAGACCTAGTCCGTCGATGGGCTAATAGACCCACCCGACGGGGTGGATCCATCCCCAGCCTCGGGCCCCGCACACGAGTCCTCGTCACTCACGCCTTCGACCACGTCGGCACAGAGGTTCAGGATCGATGCGGCTCGAACCTTAACTTTTCGAGCTCGCTTAGACTCGCGCTCACGAACTTCCCTAAGTTGAGTGAAAAGGTCATCAACCCTATCCTCTACCTCAAGCATGTCATACTCCAACCCCTTAATGCGCTCGGCCTGTTTCTCATTGGCCGTCCTAAGCTGGTTCACCTCGGCCTCAAGGCTAGCCTTATCTTCGGCCAACTCCTTACGCTTCTCGGCCACGGCCAACACCAGAGCGTTAGGGTAAGCGTACTTGTGTCGACACTCGCAACGTCGGAGGCGGTTAGCCGGGCTAACGTCGTAGGCGGTTAGCCGGGCTCCAACGCACAACAGCCCCTCTGGGCCGGATCTGGTACGGAATCACCGGAAGCACCCCACGGGGTAGCTCTCTAGTAGGGGGACTACTAGACTCACCATGACCTTCCATCCTACACCAAAAGAAGAAATAAGTATAATAAGCTTAAAGGACGTAACCAAAATAATCCTCAAATCAAGCATTTCTAATACACCCAGACCAATTCAAATCTAGGCTCTGATACCATCTGTGACAGCCCCACCTTCCCCTAAGGCGAACCAAAGGGGTTAGCGGACTGCCTGCCCAACTCTCGCCAGGACTAACGGTTCAGTTCAGAGCGATCTAATACGTTCCGGAACTTACAAATGCGCGTAAACAAGTCAAAATTACAAAAATAAAAAAAAAATAAAACTGAAGTTGGCCATGAATAGTAACCGACACGTCAAAACCCAACCAAACATCAAGCAAATATTTACATGTTGAAATTAAGCATTTACAATCCAAAGTGGCATACAAAAGTTATTTCAAAGTGGATACATGTACGGTTTGCCAAATCAAAAGAGAAACGGACCCAAAAGTACATTTAGGGTTTCAATCAAGGAGCTATACAAAAGATATGTCCATCTAGCTCAATTAGGCAACCAATTATCAAATCCAGTCCAAAAGTATTTATTTTCCTGTAAGGAAAACAAAAGGAATAGAGTGAGCTTACGCCCAGTGAGATAATACCACTCAAGCAACCAAGTTCATATAAGCATCAAGTTTTTCATTCCAATACATCAAAAGTAAGCAAAGGCACACATCAATAGTGGTGATAAAAGGATACGGGCGGCTCTCAAGAGCCCTTTTCCTCGTTTGCATTATTGATCGGATCTCATTGACCCTCCGTTAATGTTTAAGAGTAACCAACCGTAGGCTCCACTTTACTTCCATTCCTTCCACCCAACATACCCCTACCGGGCCCGAACTCCAAACAGTAGAACTTTGGTAATACTCGAGTATACCGGAATCAAGAGTCTCACTACTACAAGATTCCATATAACAGTCCCCATGGCTCGTCAATTTTCATGACCAAGCCCTCGCCGGCTCGATCCAATCGACTACCAATGGGGTTGAACTCAGTCGTATCAGTAATGATCGTTGGATACTCGTCCAAGCGACACCAAATTCATGAACCAATTCAGTATTTCATGTATCATTCAATCATTGCAGTAAAACAGTAGACAGTCATATGAGATACCAAATGGGTGAGGGCGATCAAGTACACCCTCACTTAATTAAGTTCAACGCAGCAAACAAGCCTTCAAGGCATCAAATTCACATATACCAAAGCCACATTGTAAACAACAAGTGAGTGGTACACTCACCAATCAAGCAAATGATATTTCATGCACTTCCGCCTAAGAGCG
This sequence comes from Coffea eugenioides, assembly GCF_003713205.1. Taxonomy (NCBI): domain Eukaryota; kingdom Viridiplantae; phylum Streptophyta; class Magnoliopsida; order Gentianales; family Rubiaceae; genus Coffea; species Coffea eugenioides. The sequence goes on from NC_040043.1 coordinate 21,889,284, forward strand.
TCTTGCACCACCGTCACGTCCTAACATATTCAAATAAGCACAATAAGACTCAATTACAAGTCATAAACCAAGTCCCAATACCACCAAAATAGGCTCCATAAGAATACATAAGCACTAGAGTAAACCAGAAAAATCCGGAAATGGAATAAGCTCTAACCCAAAAAAAACAGTTTTTGACATCATTTTGCAGTTTTGGCTCCATTGACACTACGATTATCGGATGGAGGTACAAGATACACCGTTTCAAAGATAAGATATAGGGCTACAATGTTGAAGAAGGCTACTCTGTCCAGTTCCGGGTGTAACCAGGTCAAAAATGCAAGATACTAACCCAGAACCGCAAAACACAGGTTCACAAACCACATTCTGGTTCAAACATCATAAGTCAGGCTACCTAAGTCCAAATCATGTAATTCCAAAGCCATCCGAAATCTAAGATACACGGATACAATTCATCAGAAGACCTCAACAACCAATTCCGAAGTATTCCCAACCAAAATAACCAATTACAGAAGCAATTCTCAAGTTCGGGTAAAAACAGGGCAGCAGGGGTAATTCAGTCTTTTCACAAGCTACATTACTCGATTGACCTGAAATTTTGTAGACATCTCTAAAATATCATTCCTACAACTTTCATGTTTTAACCCAAGGCCAATTCGGCCTCTAACTATGAGGTACTGTGCCGGGCAGAATGTAGGACATGAAACCCTAGTTTTCCAATTTTCCTTCCAAAACAGAAATTTCCTGCAATTAACCACTTTTTCCACCTTCTAGCTTCCTTAAATATCATTTCCAATCATCATACATGACCACATAATAATAATCATATGAAAACAGAAAAATCACCAATAATTATAAAACTTCACCAATTCAACCAATATCAAGATATAATCCATAAAATTACATCTTAAACTACCACCAATCATGAATTAAACATCATTAGATGGAGGAGAGGGGTTCCTTCACAACTCACCTTAGCAACACAAGAGAGAGAGCAACTAGTCACCTTAGCTTTCCAAACAACTTCACCAATCACCTCACCAACACTAAGTGAAGAGGTTTTATGGAACAAAAGCAAGTTTAAGTGGTTGTTTTGATGGATTTGAGCTAAATGGAAGCAAGAACTTGGAGAGTTTTCTTTCTTTCTTTCTTGGAGAGGGCCGGATTCAAGGAGCTAATTTTTGAGTGATTTTTGGTCAATTTTTGAGTTATTTTAACCAAATGGTAAAAGGGTGAATAGTGTGCAAAGAGTGAAAACTAATCATATGGTGACACTTGTCACCCTAGTTAATGCATCCATATCTCTTTGTACCCTCTCACATCAATCCACTTGATAACTTCTAATTATCTCTTAGCACCCGATAATTTAAACCCAATATCCGAAACTTAACCTAGTTGGCCGAATTTTTCTGAACTTTTCGCCTTAGTGGGTCCCACGTCCGGTATACGCTCTTAATTTCTTAAAACCTAACTAATACTAGAAAACTCACCTAAAAACTATATTTACTCATAAAAAATATCTAGAAACTTTTTGAATAAAGAAAATACAGAAAACATGCCAGTAACCCGAATAAAACCTAGAAACTGGGAAAAATTACGGGTTCTCACAGTTCAAGGTTAAGCTTACGGAATTCAGGGGGGAGAATGGTCCTTTGAGTGATGAAGCCCTTCTATGAAATCCATTCAAACCTCTCTCTGGCCTTATCATCAATAAACTTGGGCAATGGAGTTTGCTCTTACTCAGTTTGAGCAGCAGGTTGCATTCTGCAGGACGTTTCCTTTTTCCACCGCGTTGAGCATCTGTTGGCATATCAGTCCTTTTTTTGGTGATTTCCTGGCAGAAGGCTCAATAATTTCTTCATCTCTGAGCTTGGTGGTGCGTCCGGTACCAGCAGGACCTTTTCTCAATCGTACCATGATGATATGCAGGATGATTTCGATGCAGAGAGTGATGAAATTATGTATGAAATGGACTAAGATTGCAGTTTAGACTAAAATGTATGCTTGAATCTTCCAAAATGGGTGAATTTTTGAGTGACTAGGGTTTTTGCTGAAAATTGGGATCGGTGGGGTGGTTGGTAGTTAGAAGGAGTTATGAACGCCAATGAATGCGCAAAAGAGGTGTGATTGTATTGGAGAAGTTAATTTCTTGGAACTTATTCTGAGGAGAGACGAATTTGAAATTTGAAAGTGGGAAAAGAGGAAAGGGTGCGTCTGAGACAACGGTTGAAATTGAACCAAATGAAGGAGAGGACTTCTTTATAACAGGCTTATTTTGAGTGTCGGACGGCCGAACGAAAAGAAGCGTCAGACACTATCATCCAATCCAAAGTTTTTTCTGGAAAATGGCTTAGAACACTGTTGGACGTCCGTTCATATGGTATCGGACGTCCGATAAAGTGTGACCAGAAAATTTTTAGAAAATTTTTTTCGAAATGCCCAATTTTGTTCTCAAAAATACAAACTGATCCAGTGGTAAGGCTTTTGTAAGAATATCAGCAATTTGATCTTTTGAGCAAACATATTGTACACAAATTTCACTTTTTTTGGACAATATCACGAATGAAATAATGCTTTATATCTATATGTTTTGTCCTAGAATGTTGAATGGGATTTTTTTATCAAATTTATGGTAATTGTATTATCACAATACATAGGCACACATTCATACATCAATCCAAAATTATTCAAGGTACTTTTAATCCATAACAATTGAGCACAACATGCTCCGACAGCAACATATTCCGCTTCGGCCGTAGACAAGGAGATAGCATTTTGTTTCTTACTAAGTCAAGAGTCTAAGCAATTACCAAGAAAGTGACATGTACCACTTGTACTTTTTCTATCTATCCTACATCCGTCAAAATCAGCATCCGAAAAATCACGTAAAGAAAATTCATAACATTTTGGATACCAAAGAGCATAATTCAAGGTTCCTTTTAACTATCTAAAAATTCTTTTCACAATAATTAAGTGAGATTCCTTTGGACAAGATTGGAAACGAGCACACAAGCAAACAGCAAACATAATATCACGTCTACTTGCGGTTAAATAAAGAAAACTACCAATCACACCTCTATACTTCTTCTCATCAATTTTTATACCTTCTTTATCCTTGTCAAGCTTGGTAGATGTGCACGTAGGTGTTCCAATTTGCTTTGAATCCTCTATTCCAAATCTTTTGAGGAGTTCCTTCGTATATTTAGCTTGATTAATGAATGTCCCATCTCGATTTTGAACCACTTGGAGCCCAAGAAAGAAGTTCAACTCTCTCATCATGCTCATTTCAAACTCATTTTGCATAATAGTAGAAAAATCCTTGCACAAACACTCATTAGTAGCACCAAAGATAATATCATTCATATATATTTGCACAATCAAATGATCATTTGTGCTTTGTTTAGTGAAAAGAGTGGTATCCACAATACCCCTTTTTAAACCATTCTCAATCCAAAAATCACTTAAACTTTCATACCATACTCTTGGAGCTTGTTTTAATCCATACAAAGTTTTTTGAAAGTTTAAACACATGATTTGGATATGTCTCATTTTCAAAATCGGGAGGTTGGTTAATATAGACCTCTTGATCAATAAAACCATTCAAAAAGGCACTTTCAACATCCATTTGAAATAATTTAAATCCTTGAAACATGCAAAAGCCAAAAGCATTCTAATTGATTCTAGCCTAGCTACGGGAGTAAATGTTTCATCAAAATCTATTCCTTCTTCTTGAGCATACCCCTTAGCTACAAGTCTAGCCTTGTTTCTCACAACTTCGCCTTTGTCGTTCATTTTATTTCTGAATTTTGTGCCAATAATAGGATGATTTTGAGGCCTTTCAACTAGTATCCAAACCTTGTTTCTTTCAAATTGATTTAGTTCCTCTTCCATGGTCAAAATTCAGTTTTCATCTTTCAAAGTATGACAACATTTTTAGGTTGAAAATGAGAGACGAGGGCAAAATTATCCATCAATTGTTTAGAGAAGGAATGAGTTCTTATCTTTTCGGATGGATCGCCAATAATTAGCTCCTTGGGATGATTTTGAGCGAACTTCCAAGCTCTTGGAAGATCCTTAGGAGTACCAACATCTTTGTCATTTTCTTCTAATGTTTAATTCTCTTGAGGATCATTTTCCTTTGAAATTCTTTCTAGTGGAGCATTGTCTTCATCATGAATTGTAAGTTTCTTAAATCCTTCTTGAACATCTACATCATCATCCTCACAACAACTCTTGGAAATATCATCATTAGATTCATCAAATGTAATATGGATGGCTTCTTCTATAACAAGAGTTCTTCTATTGTAGACTCTAAAACCTCTTTTGTTTTCACAATAACCCAAGAAAATGTCTTCATCAGATTTCTTATCAAATTTTCCAAGATGTTTAAAATAAAACATTTGCAACCAAAAATTTTGAAATATCTAACAATTGACTTTTTATCAAAAATTAACTCATAAGAGGTTTTGTTCAAAATTGGTCTCAAGAGAAGTCTATTTATTGCATAACAAGCCGTATTTATGGTTTCGGCCCAAAAATATTTTGACAAGTTGCATTCACTTAACATGGTTCTTGCTGCTTCTTGAAAAGTTCTATTTTTTCTTTCAACAATACCATTCTGTTGTGGAGTTCTTACAATAGAAAATTCATGAGTAATTCTATTATGATCACAAAATTTCAGAAAATCACAAAATTTAAATTCCGATCCATTGTCACTTATAATTTTAATAATTTTCAACCCAATCAGATTTTGAACTTTTGCAAATAGGGAAACAAAATTTTTGAAAGCATCATCTTTATGGGCAAGAAACATCACCCAAGTGTATCTAGAATAATCATCAACAATAACCAAGCAATATATTTTACCACCCAAACTAGCAATTTGTGTAGGACCAAACAAATCAAGATGTAGAAGTTCCAAAGGTTTTGAAGGAGAAACACCTTTCTTGGGTTTAAAAGAAACTTTGACTTGTTTTCCAAATTGACAAGCATCACAAATTTTGTCCTTTTCAAACTTTATTTTTGGCAAACCTCTAACAAGTTCCTTTTTGGAAATTTCTTTTAACAAATTCATGTTGAAATGACAAAACTTTCTATGCCACAACCAAAGGTTTTCATTTGAAATTTTAAGGCATTTAAACATAGAGGAATCAACATTTTCAAGAATAACTACATAGATGTCATTTATTCTTTTTTCTTTGAAAATAATATTAAATTTTGAGTCAAGAACAAGACATTCATGCATTTTGAACAACACAAACAGATTTCTATCACACAATTGACTAACACTTAGCAAGTTATAACTCAAATTATCAACTAAAAGAACATTGTGAATAAAGATTTGATCATTCTTACCATCATCTCCTACTCCAATTGTTTTGGCTTTGTTGTCATCTCCAAATGTCACTTTTTCACTTGATTTTGGCTTGAGCTTGATGAATTGTGATGGATCACCGGTCATGTGCCTTGAGCATCCACTATCTATGAACCAGTTTGATTCCTTAATGATATTCACCATGTTCACCTACACAAAAGTTCACAAGATAACATATGGTACCCTTTACTTTTTGAATCCTTGAGAGTTAGCATTATGTCTAACTATCCACATGCATTTCATGTCATTTCTCATATTTTTCCTCACATAGTAATTACTATTCATGTGACCTATTTGACAATAAAAACTACACATAGTCAAAGAGTTACTTGTATGGACTGGTTTAACAAACCTTATTTGTCTTCTTTTATAAATGGTAAATTCATTTGAACTAGAATTTAACTTCTTCTCATGAATGCCACGATAAGATTTTGGTTCATTCCTTTGAAAATAGTTTTGTTTCTTGTGTTGGAGCAGATCATTAAGATTATCCATTCTTCTTTTCAAATCCCCTTGTTCTTTTTTTAGCATCTCACAAAACTTTGTTTTTCTATCAAGCTCAATATATAAATCAGTCTCAACTCTTCTCAAGTTGTCATTTTCATCTTTCAGATTTTTGTTTTGTCGAAAAAGGTTTGCATTGTCTTGAATAAAAAATTTGATCTTTTGTTTTAGTTCCTTGTTTCTAACATAGGATTCTTTCAAACTATCATGCAGTCTCTCAATGAAAGAATTAACATCATCATTAGATTCATCATCACTATTAAGTTGAGAGTTGCAAGTATTTACCTCATCATCACCAATGGCCATGAAAGTCATTTGAGCAGATTCTTCTTCCCCTTCAACGTCAACATCTGAGTTGCAATCATTCCAAGTGATTTGGAAGTTGTTGAATTTTGATTTTCGTTTATCTTTTCCGTCTTTCTTTTTCTTCATTGGGCACTCACTCATGTAGTGTCCAAGTTGGCCGCATTAAAAGCATTTGTCAACTTGCTTTTTATTGGCCTCTTGCTTTCCTTTGTTTCTTGCATTGTTGATCTGATTTGGATATGAATTGCTAGGTCCTCCTTTTCTAAATCTCCTTTTGTTGAGGATTCTTTTGAAGTTTCTTGTGATGAGAACAAGATCATTGACATCAGCTTTCACACCTACTCCATCCAAGAAAGTCGAGTCATCTTCATCTTGAGATGCTTTTAGGGTAAAGCTCCTTCTCACAATTGCATCCTCTTCCTTTTGTACCTTAGTCTTAAGTTTTAACTCATAAGAAGTTAGAGAATTAATAAGAGATTCAATAGGTGTAGAATTCAAATCTCTAGTCTCTTCAATGACAGTCACCTTACTCTCCCAATCCTTGGACAAAGCATTCAAGATTTTTCTATTTTTCTCTTCTATGGAGTATTCCTTTTCTAGCACCTCTAAATCTTTAATGAGATCATTGAATCTACAATACATTTTGTCAACATTTTCATGAGGTTCCATCTTAAATGATTCATATTTGATAACTAAGATAGATTTCTTTTGTTTTCTCACATTCTCACTTCCTTCATGAATTTCTTTCAGTTTGTCCCAAATCTCTTTAGCAGGCCTACAACCTTTGACTCTAATGGATTCATTTGAATTTAAAGCAATGTATAACACATTCATAGCCTTTGCATTCAAGGTGAGGTAGGTTCTATCATCACTAGTCAGTTCATTTCTAGTTTTTGGTCTTAGTCTTTGAGTATCTTCATGTCACGGCCCCACCTCCCCCTGAGGCGAACCAGAGGGTTCGGCGGGCCGCCTGCCCAGCTCTCGCCGGGACTCAGTCGATCACTGCAGTCCTCAAACAAATACAAGATAAAGTCTCAAATAAAAATTAAATATTCCAACATTTACATATCAAAAGCGAAGCGTCCACGCTTCCACTGCCACTCTGATCCTTGATCACAATTATTATACAGGAGGAAGTCCAAATCTTGACTATTACACATCCAATCAATTCTAAACGTTCAATACAATCCCGATATGAACGATTACACAAAAGGAATTCTAAGTTCAATCCATACATGAGATAATCCATGAATAAACACTACAAGCCCTTCCTTCGCCTTAAGCCCTGTGGAGGGGAATAAAACATTTTGGGGTGAGCTAGAAGCTCAGCGAGTAACCAAGAAATTCAGTTATCAAATCAGTTTCACAATCGTTCATTTCAATAATGTCATGCTTCAACAATCAATGCACTTTCACTTCTCTCATGAGCCAGTGAAATCATGGTACTTAGACGTCCAACGCTCCAAACAATCATTTAACATTGAACATTAACATTGAACATTAACATTGAACATTGAACATTGAGCCCATTGGTGCTCTACAGGAACATTAAACGGTGGAGGAAACGTCGGAGTCTAGCACACGAATTCCAAGTACTCATTTGAGCCAAAACATGTCAAGAACTTATATGCCGGCACACAGGATATGCAATCAAAGAAACGATGCAAGAAACATTTTAAAGTAACGTTGCAAGTAGTTTAAGGTCACTCACCTCCACGGCTCACAATCCTCGTCCAATATAGCCAATTCCATCATTCAAGTCCAAGCCTTTCACATGAAACTTAAGGTAACCAACGCTATTAAAAATCGGACAGCATTTCCCCATAAATTCATCCTTTCCATCCTACAATCAAACCCAAGCACAAAGCAATTAACCACAATTGCTCAAAAACTAGAAAACAGTTTTTGACGTCCTTTTGCGGTAATGGACACCAAAGGTATTACGAGTATCGGATGGAGGTCCAAGACCCACCGTTTTCGAAGCTAAGAACCAGGGCTACAACAATGTAGAAGGCACTCAGTCCAAATCCTAGCACAACTAGGTCCAAAATGCAGAAACCAAGCCAGAACCGTAATTGCAGGTTCCCAAATCACACAAAACTGTAATCAGTCCAATTCATCTATACAGGTCCAACGGCATTGCTTCCAAAGGCATATGATAGCTAAGGCATCAAGCTACATTTCATCAGAAGACACCAACATCCAAATCCAAAGCAATTCCAGTCAAAACAGACGATTACAATCGCAGTTCGCACATTCTGATCACCCAGAACAGCAACAGTAAAAACGACATATCTCACTCTACACTACTCCAAATGACCTGAAATTTTGCAGGCACTTCAAACTCATCAATACCTACAACTTTCATGTTTTGAGAAAAGTCCAATTCGGCCTCTAACCCTATGATCCAAAACCGGACAGAATTGGGGGTTATCAACCCTAACTTTTCTCATTTCAATCCAAACCCAAAATTGATTGCAATTTCCTATCATATGCACCTACTAGAGCCATAGCCCCTTATTACCAACCATCAAAAACAACCACACCATCAAGATCACATAAAACCAGAAAATTCCTCAAAAAAAATAAAAACTTAACCAAATCACTTCAAACCAAGAAATAAACCACAATTTCTAACACAATAGCCACCATTAGGCATAAATTCAACATCATTAGGTGTAAGAGGATAGTCAATCACTACTTACCAAGTAAACAAGAGAGAGGAAGATGTTGGACACCTTAAGTTCTCCAAAAAGCTTCACCAAAACACTCACTAACACCAAGTGGAAGGATTTTATGGAGTAAAAACTAATTTAGGCAAGTAGTTTGGATGATTTGAGCTAGGAATTTGCCAAGATGTTGAAGAGTTTTGTCTTTCTTCTTGCTAGAGAGGGCCGGCCATCAAGAGGTGAAAAATGGTAATTTTTTTGTGAATTTTGAAGATATTTAATCCATAAGTCAAAAGGTCAAAACCATGAATAGTAGTCTTAAGTCCTAACCAATATCATGGTGACATGTGGCACTACAATAAATGCATTCCTATCCTTTCCTTTCTCTCTCACATAAATCATTTCACACACTCTACTTATCTCTTAACACCCGATAAATTTTACACAGTATCCGGAATTTAACCTAATTGGCCGAATTTTTCTGAACTTTTCGCACTAGTGGGTCCCACATCCAAAATACGCTTTTAATTTCTCAAAAACTAACCGATACTAGAAAAATCATTTTAAAACTATTTTTGCTCATAAACTTTATCTGGGATTTTTTTCTAATCAAGAAAATGTAGAAAAGGCGGGTTTTGTTTTAAACAAAATAACCCTAGAAAATTAGAAAATTTCCGGGTTCTCAAACTCTTTTTTTTCGGGGCGTCACACTTCATCTATTATAGAGGCATCATATGGACCTTCATTAACAATAAATCACAGTTTAATATCAATCGATTGCAAGAAGATAATCATTCTTTCCTTCCAACTCACATAATTGGATCCATTAAACATTCGGCGTCTAGTGACAGATTGTCCTTCAAAACATATGGTATTATTGGTTGTCATTTTACTCCAAAGCCGCTTGAGCTTAATCTCTAGGAGACCACGCTCTGATACCAATTGTAAGGATCGAAGACAACCTAAGAGGAGGGTGAATTAGGTAAATTTAAAAACTAATCAGGTTATGACACACTTTTTGGCACAATATGAAATTTACCCTTTTTTCTAGATGACCACTCAATGGAGCAGTTAATAAGAAAGGAAGATTGCTTATGAGGAGAAGAGATGAGTAATTTATGTTTGCAAGATAGTAAGTAAAAGGGAAAGAATAGCAAATCAAATTCTAAACTCCTCTTGAGTTTGAATATTACTTTATAAAACAAGCTTCTTCAAGTTGATCAAATACAACCAATCTTTGTGTACAAAGGAAGGATCACTTCTTCCTTGTCTCAAGCTACACTTGGTCAAGTTAGAAAGTTTTACAATCACTCAGATAACTCTCACAAAGCTACACTATTGAAGTATTTTTCTCACACAAGAAAAGCTTATACGAAATTTACACAACTAAGAGTACAAATCTTCCTTATAGAGTATTTTCTCACTAAAATTACTCTTGATCTTTTGTAGTCTTAATGTCCAAAAGTTCTCTGAAAGTATTTGACCATGCTCTATTTATATGAGACCAAAAAATTCCTCTATTAATGCTTCCAACGGATAGAAGGCAGTTGAAGAGTCAACTAGCTGTTGGGAGTGTCGGGCGTCCGGTACTCCTGTTTCTTGCATCCGACAGTAGGCAGTGAGCTTGAGAGATTTTCTTCAATTTTTTTGGATGTCCGGTACCTTTAATGCTTGCGTCCGAAGGCAACTAGTGAAATTGAGAAATCTTCTTCAATCATTTCGAACGTCTGGTACCTCTAATGCTTTGCGTCCGAAGTGCTGCATTGTTTATCGGACGTCTGGTGTTCTAATGTTTTGCGTCCGATCGAAGTCAGTGACCTAGAAAAAATGTTTTAATTCCTTCGGACGTCCAGTGGTGGAGTTCATCATGCGTCCGAAGTTGTGCAATGATTATCGGACATCCGATCCTATCTTCACAAGCGTCCGACAGCTTTCAGCATCCTTTCTTTCTTTCAATTGCACTTGATTTTTGAATCTGATTTGCTTTATAGCTGAAAGTATTTCTTGAAGAGATATTAGTATCATCTATTTGTTTTGTAAACATCAAAAGTTAGGGACTAAAATTAACAATAAGGTTGCAACTTTACTCTTACTCTAGGCTCCATTAAAAAAATTCTCTCACTAAAATCACCCCAAAATTTTTCAAAAACCAGCGAACCTATTCATGCATATAATTTTTAAAACATTAAAAGTTTAATGAGTCAAAAGGATGCAAATTCACAACCAACATTTAGTGTTGAAGCTGGAATTTAATCATGATTCAAAGTCCTGGTTCAAGCATAAATCAGATATTATATCCTATGGTGATAGGGCATAAAGTTCTTTGTAAACTTCAACAAAAATAGACGCTACAAGCTGGAAAACCAGCTTCCTCCCTATGGTTCAAGCGGGAAGATTTAGGCAAGTTTCTCTTCACTTTTTGTCACCAAAACAGCCTCTCTCATACTTGTTTCAACCACAAATCACTTAGTAATAGATTTACAATATGAGATGAGGTATTAATCAACAAGAAGATTTGTATCAAAAAGCTAGAAGTTCAAGTTTTCTCTACGACTCAAAACTGAAAAATTTTCCAGCAAGAAAATAGTTTGCTAAGGGAGCTTTTCTTCAATAAAACTCTTTGGTTATCACTCCAATTCAACATGCATGTGAAGATTAACTTGTTATGAGGTATTTTGAATAGCAATCTAAAATTTTGCAGACCCAAAAGTTTTGGAAAAGCTAGAAATTCTCCCTCTCCCTCACTCGGCCTATCAAGTAGATTTCCAGCAGATTCTTCAAGTTTTTCTGTGACGACCCCACCTTCCCCTAAGGCGTACTCCAAGGGTTAGCGGACCGCCTGCCCAACTCTCGTTAGGACTCACTCATTCACATTAATTTCAGAGATAACGTTAACTACAAAGTAATAACAAAATTCCTCAAGAAATATTGCATCTATCAAACTTCACAAAACAATGATACTTAGGTGCACAGCTAAACGGATAAAAGTACAAGTAATTCAATCACCTTACCAAGTGTAAAAAGGATGGCAATTACTTAAAATGAGAACTACAACTTTTGAGCTCACTATTCTTTGAATGTCCAATCAATAACACTATAATTCTTCAATATACCATGTACATGCTACAAATCATCCGAATATACAAGTCAAAGTACAAGCCAAAAGTAAGAGCTTGAGCAACTAGTACTATAATATAGTATCAGCCAAATACAAGTTTAAAATTCTTAATGCAACTAGTGCTCTTTTTGTCTCTCTTATCCCCGCACCCTGTTAAGGAAAACAAATAAAGGGATGAGCTAAAAGCCCAGTGAGATTCCAAGAAAACATGCGGTCAAATTGGCAAGATATTTTTCACGTAACTCAAAATCTTAGAACAAAGATAATAAATTGTTACAAATAATGTCATGGACCATTCACACATTCAAATAAGCACTTTAACACCAGCAAGAAAAATGATATGGTACTGATATGGTGGCTTTCGTCAGGTTCTAGACAGAGCGCCTAGGATTTAAACGTTGATACAGCTGATATGGTGGCTCCTGCTAGAATTCAAGCGTAGCACTTAGTCCCGTATAGTATTTCACTTGCAGCCAGTTCCGCAGCAACATTTTCCCACTCCGTCAACGTTTGAGATATAGTAACAAGTCCAGTAGAGCACTACTTATCTCCATCCACCCATTAACCCCCTACCGGGCCTGAACACGAAATAGAAATAGTGGTGGTAATACTCGAGTATACCCAAGCAAGAACAAGTATGGTCGGTGAGATAACTCTCCAATCGATTTAATCAAGATAGAGGTACTGAGATGGGAATGAGAGGCACCTCCCACTCGGATTGAATGTGGTACATGCTGCCGCTCAGCAGAAGGGTCGATGAGATAACTCTCCAATCGACTTAATCAAAATAAAAGTACTGACACGAGATGAAAGGCACCTCCTACTCGGATTGAGTGTGGTACATGCTGCCGCTCAGCACTAGAGTCGATGAGATAACTCTCCAATCGATTTAATCAAGATAAAAGTACTAAGATGGGATGAGAGGCACTTCCCATTCGAATTGAGTGTGGTATATGCTGCCGCTTAGCACTTACAAGTCAAACACAAGTACATGTCAATCAAGTTCAAACAAGTACAAGATCATTCAAGAAGGAGAGGATGAGTGCGAATAAGGACAAACTCGCCTAGCCCTGACCAAGTCACAAATAATGCCCAACATGTCACATTTCCAAGCATTTCAAGTATTTCAAATCAATATACAGGTCGCATGCAAATCAAGTTACTTGTACATGCATGAATGAGATATCAAGTGTTTAGTCGAGTTAGGTCAAGTGTGATAAAATACACAGTCGCTTATGAAATGTCAGATCCAGTGTCTAGCAAATTTCTAGCAACAATGAGTAGGGAACATGCAGTTGAAACACTGACCGCATTTAGAAAAATTAACTTCCTCGGTGAAAGGATCCGCGGGTTCGCTTTCAAAACTTGTGATCAAATATATAAGGTAAGTGAACTAAAGAAGTTCACCGTTTTAAAATATTTGGATAAAGTAGTCGAACCCCCAAGTGTAAGCTTTTAGTCCAAAAGTATCACCTATCCTTGCTCAAATCACAAAGAAAAACTTTTGACGTTAAATTCAAAAATACAAATTTTAACGGGACAAAATAAGGTTTCAAATGAGGCAAGGATATGATAAGGTGATATAATAACGTTTACTCTTGTCAAAACGTTCAACAAGCGACTCGGGAAGAAAAGTCACTCGTTATTTAAAAACCCTAGTTTTAAGGGAAAACTCACGTATAAGTAGTGATCTAGGGGTTAACAAGGCATAGTGGTCTAAAAGCCACAAACTCACCATCCAAGTACTAAGTTATAGCTAGAATTTTTCTTCATAAGTCTTACCATCCTATACTAAACCTTTAACACCATCAAATAAGGATTTCATCCTACGCGCTATTCGAATAATGACTAAGAGCTAGTAGGGAAACTTGGTCTTGAACAATCAACAATCACTATTCAACTCAAAGGTATAAAGCTGTGAGAAACCTCAATTCCACTCATAAAACCAAGCTCAAAATGGTTTAACAACTCTAACTTAAAGTTGGAAATGGAAGCAAGAACAAGTTGAGAAAACAGAAGTTTCTCCAGTTTTGTGCAACACTGTTTGAAAAATTGTATCACAAGATTCTTAAGTCTAAAATTTATAAACTTTGTACCGTTGAAAAATAGATTCAAAGGACTACAATTTTCCAGAGTACATATTTGTAATATTCTGACCATAAATCAGTCAAATTCCAGTGTCAAGTTGCTGCTTCATCAAGTAGAAAAATAGAGCAGGTGTGAAAATTCAGTCAATTTTGGAAAATCATAGATGTTCATAGGAATTGAAAAAAATTCTGAAATTTTCACAGTAGAATGCACTCTGAATCTAGTTTCAAACGCAACAAGCACAACTCAATGTGAATTTTTCTACACCAAGATATAGCAGATTTCCCAAGACTGCTCAGAGTCTCTTGAGGGAAAATTTCCAGCAATACTTCCCCTTATTTTCTTTACTTTGCCATCCAAACTCAACACATATATTCATCTCAATCCAACCTTAATCACAAACACAAGTTATAGGTTATAAAGTACACTTGTTTAAGGCCACAAAACCATTCAAAAATAGCCAATTTCTTGCTCAAGAGTCAACCACATCAAAGCTGAAATTTATAACCCTAGGCTGAAAACTTCAACTACAAGCTAAAAATTTCCATAAGCAAGCCATAATAACTTATAAAAGCTAGAAAATTCACATGGCAAAGCTACTAGATCATGGCCAAACTCAAAGCATCATAATAAAGATGAAATTTTACCATTAAAGCTGAAATTTTTGAACCACCACTCAAACCATGAAATTTCTCATGAAAACTACCAAAATCAAACCTTAAATCCACTTATAAGCAAGTATTAAAAGAAAAGAGAGCTTTTTGATATAGTTACCTTAACACCCTAAGAATAAATGGAAACCAAGAGCTTCTCTCTTCCAAATCACTCCACCAAAGCCCTTAATTCACCTTAGATATCACCTTTTATGCAGTAGTTTACAAGATCAAAGGTTAAAACTCAAGATTCAAGCAAGATTTGGTGGTTGAATGTTGAAGTTTTCTCTCTTTTTCCTAGCTCAAGATTTCAGCCAAAAGGAAGAGAAAAGTGATAGGATTTTGGCCAACTTTTTTGTTAATTAAAAGGGTAAGAAAGTCTTAGTCAAAGTCAAAGAACTATGCCTTTTGTGGCAAGTGTCTTGCTATGGTGAATCCTCATCTCTCTGTCTTCCAAAGGCTAAAATATCTAGCCAACCTCTAATTATCCCTTCCCTTTGCACAAAACTCCTTCTAATCTTCAAAAATTTAACACACACACCTCACTAGTGGGTCTCACTTCCATAATGCATTACGAACTTGTGAGGACCAGAAAATTTTCTTATTTTTATCGAGTGTTATTGGCTTATTTAAATATTTATTCACCCGTTTTCTTTGAATAATTTATTTCAACCATTTTAAGTCCATTCATATGGAACAATACCTTTCTTATATTTTTAAAACGTCCCGTTAGCAAATTTAATTTTTCGGAGGTTCGTTTAAATGCGGAATAATGAGTACATGTGTTTTGAGGCGATATTCTATCTGAGAGTGCAATTATCTTGGAGAATTAAGAATGATCAATAGTAGATTAAGAAAAGTTAATTGAAAGATTAGATGTAAGTGAGTTAAAATTAGGCGTTTACCGCTCACGCGTCGATAGTTGTCCGAAAGACACGCTGATATAAATTAATTGGAGATTTAAGGAATTAATACTACACTTATGTGAGGACTCATGTTTTATTTCTAAAATAGGTATTTTTATGCTTAGTTACCCTAGTATTAGTTAGTTATATCATTGTTACAAGAATTTCTTAGAAATTTCGCTTTATCACGCACAAGTCGGAAGTTCACATTTTCGCGCACGCGACTAATTGGAGGATTTTAGAACTTATTGTTAGACTAATAAGAGTGAATAATAATAGTGTTAAAGGAAGTACATTAGAGGTTTAGTGCACAAGTGAAACAAACCCGAGAGGAAACGGGCACGAAACGTGCGCGTACGCGCACTATTGGAGACTATCTTGGACTAGGAGAGGAGCAACTTATCCACGGTTTCTTGGAGCTTTTTAGTGGCTGAAATTCTGGTCTTCAACATCCAAGAAGGTAGCAAATCACCCAACCTTTGAAACTTGATTTTTGAGAGTTAGATTGGACTTGGAAACTTGTAGCTTCATGTGGGTAACTTTGGTTGGTTGAAAATCATGTGAGTGGGCTCTATGAAATCCCACAATGGACTTGTTGGGCTGATATGATGATTTTGGATATTATTTATATTGATTAAGTGTTAGATTAGTGGATATATGTGAGAACCCGTAATTTTCCATTTTCTAGGTTTTATTATTTTTCATGGCTTGTTTTCTGCATTTTCGTGAGTAGGAAAAAAATTCTAGATCTTTTGAAGGAGCAGATATAGTTTTTAGATGATTTTTCTAGTATCGAATAGGTTTTGAGAAATTAAGAGCGTATACCGGACGTGGGACCCACTAGTACGAAAAGTTCGGAAAAATTCGGCCAACTAGGTTAAGTTTTGGATACTGGAATTAATTTACCGGGTGTTAAGAGATAAGTAGAGGATGTTAAGTGGATTGGTATAAGAGAGACAAAAGTTAGGCAAGTCATTAATGAGGTGACAAGTGTCACCATTTGAGTGGGTTTACTTTATGAACACTATTCATGGTCTTACCAATTGACCAAATAAATCAAAAAAAAAACTACCAAAAATTCACCATTTTCTCTTCATCTTGGCCGAGCTCCTTGAGCAACAAAAGAAAGAAAACTCTTCAAGTTTTTGGCTTCAATCTTGCTCAAGTTCAACAATCTAACCATTTAATCTTGCAATCTCTCCATAAAACCTCTTCACTTAGTGTTAGTGAGTTGATTTGTGGAGTTATTTGGAAAGCTAAGAGGACCTATTGCTCTCTCTCTCTTGTTTCTAAGGTGAGTTGTGAAGAACCACTTTCCTTCCTCTAATGATGCCTAATTTATGATTAGTGGTGGTATGAGATGAAACTTTATGGATTACATCTTGAGTTTTGGTTGAATTGGTGAAGTTTTCTATTTATTGGTGATTTTTCTGTTTTAATATGAACATGATTGTGTGGCTATCTATGATGATTGGAAATGATGTATAAGGACTCTAGGAGGTGGAAAAAGTGGGTAATTACAACCAATTTCTGTTTTGGAAGCAATTCTGGAAAATTAGGGTTTGATTAAGGTACATTCTGCCCGGTTTTGTATCTCATATTTATAGGCCGAATTGGCCTTGGATTAAAACATGAAAGTTTTAGGGAATGATATTTTAGAGGTACCTGCAAAATTTCAGGTCAATCCGAGTAGCGTAGCTTGAGAAAAGTCGAAATTACCCTTGCTGTCCTGGTTTTACCCGAATTTGGGAATTGCTTCTGTAATTGGTTATTTTGGCTAGGAATGCTTCCGAATTAGTTGTTGAGGCCTTCTGATGAAATGTAGCCCTGTTTCTTAAATTTCATCTGGTTTTGGAATTTCTGGATTTGGACTTGGATAGCCTGATTTATGATGTTTCCGCTAGAATGCGTTCTGTGAATCTGTTTTTGTGATTCTGGTGTAGTATCTTGCATTTTTGACCTAGTTACACTCAAAAATGGGTGGAGTGACCTTCTGTAATGTTGTAGCCCTGTATTTTAGCTTTGAAATGGTGTATCTTATACCTTCATCCGGTAATCGTAGTGCCTTGGGTACCATTACCGTAAAAAGAGGTCAGAAACTGTTTTTTTCAGGGCAAAGCTAAATCTATGTCTGGATTTTCTGGTTTTCTCTAATGCTTGTATATGCTTATGGAACCCTATTGGGGTCGTATTTGGCATTGGTTTATGACTCGTTATCGAGTCTCATTGTACTTGTTTGCATGTTTTAGGGCGTGACGTTGGTGCACGACGTTCTTTTGACGGAAGTGCATGAAACCTCATTTGCAAGCTTGGTGAGTGTACTACTCACTTGTGTGTTACTATATGGCTTTGAATGTGAATTGCTTGAAGTGAATTGAATGTGAATTGATTGAAGTGAGAGCGTACTTTATCACTCTCACTTATTGTTTACCATGTTATTGGAATGTTATACGACATGTTACATGAAATGAAAGTACATGGCTTGGTGTCGTTTGGACGAGTATCCAACGACTACAATTGTTATCTTTGAGCTCAACCCCATTGGTAGTTGATCGAATCGAGCCGGCGAGGGCTTGGTCGTGCCAATTGATGTGCCTTGGGGAAATGTTATATGGAATCTTGTAGTATGAGAGACTCTCGATTCCGGTTTACTCGAGTAATACCAAAGTGCAAGTGTTTGGAGTTCGGGCCCGGTACGGGTATGTTGGGTGGAAGGAATGGAAGTAAAGTGGAGTCTACGGTTGGTTACTTTTGAATTGACGGAGAGTCAATGAAGTTCGATCAAGAAATGCAAACGAGGGAAAAGGGCTCTTGAGAGCCACCCGTATCCTTTTATCACCACATGTGATGTGTGCCTTTGCTTACTTTTAATGTATTGAATGAAAAGCTTGATGCTTATATGTACTTGGTTGCTTGAGTGATAGTATTCTCACTGGGCAATTAGCTCACCCCGTTCCTTTTGTTTTCCTTACAGGAATCTGACTGCTTTTGGAATGACTTTTGATAATTGGTTGCCGAATGAACTAGATGAATATCTCTTTTGTATAGTTTATGAATTGAAACCCTAAATGTGCCATTGGGGCCGTTTTCACTTTTATTTTGGCAACCGTACATGTATTAATTTTGAGTAATTTTCATATGCCATTTTGGCTTGTAAATGCTAAATTTCAAGATGTGAATGTTTGCTTGATATTTGGTTGGGTTCTGACGGGTCGGTTACTATTCATGGCCGACTCCGGATTTCATTTTTTTTATTTTGGGTTATTTTGCCAGTTTGACTTGTTTACGCGCGTTATAAGTTCCGGAACGCGATAGATCGCTCTAAACTGCACCGTTAGTCCTGGCGAGAGTTGGGCAGGCAGTCCGCTAACCCCTTTGGTTCGCCTTAGGGGAAAGTGGGGCTGTCACAGGTGGTATCAGAGCCTAGGTTTGAATTAGCCTGGGTGTAATAGAAATGCTCGATTTGAGGGTTCTTTGTTTATGACCTTTAAGGTTATTTATGGTTAATTGCTCTTTTGGTGTAGGATGGCCGGACAGGGTGAGCCTAGTGATAGTCCTCCGGGCGAGAGACCTCGTGGAGCGCTCCCCGTGATACCATACCAGATACGGCCAGGAGGGGCCGTCGTGCGTTGGAGCCCGTCTAACCGTCTCCGACGGTGTGAGTGTAGACATAAGTATGCTTACCCTAACGCTCTAGTGTTTGCCGTGGCCGAGGAGCGTAAGGAGTTGGCCGGAGAGAATGCGAGACTTGAGGCCGAGGTGACCCAGCTTAGGGCGGCCAATGAGAGACAGGCCGAGCGCATTGAGGGTTTGAAGGACGACGTACTTGAGGCAGAGGATAGAGTTGATGACCTCTGCGCTCAGCTTAGGGAAGTCCAAGAGCGCGAGACTAAACGAGCTCGCAAGGTGAAGGTTCGAGCTGCATCGATAATGAACCTTTGCGCGGATGTGATCGAGGGTGTGAGTGACGAGGACTCATGTGCGGGGCCTGAGACTAGGGTTGGATCCACTCCGTCGGGTGGGTCTAATAGCTCGTCATCGGACTAGGTCACGACTCCTAGGGTTTGTTTTGGATAGTTTTGTTTTGTATATAGGATGGATAGGGAGAAGGGCCTTAGCTAATCGTTTTGTACGTTTAGATTACCTACTTGTATATTTCTTTTGTTGAGGCCATTCCCTTGGGGATTGTCCATGTTTGTACTCGACTTGACTGAACTTGACTTGACTGATTGTTAATATGTGTGCTGTTTGCCTTGCTTGGAATGTATATATCTGTTTGGAAAGGTTTTGGGTTTTACTTACATGCATTGTTTTATATTGGTTTAGTACATTTGTCTAGACCAAGTAAAGTTCATGGAAGGCACACGTAGTGGACGGGGGCGTGGGCGCGGTAATAGACAACCCACACCGGATAGGGGTACTGGGGAAACCTCTTCTGGACCTAACCCTGACCCCAATGTGCAAATCGCTGCCGCTATGCAGCAAATGACTAACATGCTCGCACAAGTGGTGCAGCAACAAGGCCAGAACCCAAACCCTAATCCTGGAAACCCTGGCAATCATGTCGAGAGCGAAGACA
Organism: Coffea eugenioides; assembly: GCF_003713205.1. Classification (NCBI taxonomy): domain Eukaryota; kingdom Viridiplantae; phylum Streptophyta; class Magnoliopsida; order Gentianales; family Rubiaceae; genus Coffea; species Coffea eugenioides. The sequence goes on from NC_040043.1 coordinate 21,909,480, forward strand.
GAGCTCTCGAACGTTTTCAAAAGTTTGCTCCACCCAAGTTCATTGGGGGACCCGATCCGGATGTCACCGAGAGGTGGCTTGAAAAGATGGTCGATATTTTTGCTGCCTTGCACTACACCGATGAACGGCAGGTGACTTTTGCCGTATTCCAGTTAGAAGGGGCGGCCCGTTCCTGGTGGAACGTGATACGACAAAAATGGGAACGGGAACAAACGCCCAGGACTTGGTGAATTTTATTAGGGAATTCAACGCAAAATTCTTCCCTCCTCTAGTTCAGGAGAGGAAGGAAGATGAGTTTATTCGACTCCGCCAAGGGGCTCAATCGGTGGCGGAATACAAGAGTCAATTTACCCCCCTGTCTAAATTTGCGCCTGAGCTGATCATGACGGAGCAACGGCGAATTAGGCGTTTCATTCAGGGCCTAAATGTCGAAATCCAGAAGGACCTCGCAGTGGCTCAAATTAATGCTTTTAGCGAGGTCGTAGAAAAGGCTCAAAGGGTAGAGAGTGCTCGATTGCAAGTCCGGAACTTCCAGGCGAAGAAGCGGGGCTTTCCTGGAAGCAGCTCTGGACAAGGGGATAAAGGTACTCCCTCCAAGTTCGGACGCGGAGCTGGAGGTGGACGACAGTCAGGTTCCGGCAGAGGGGCTCAGTCTAGGGGTGGCCCAGCCGGGAGAGGCCAAGGCGGAAACTTCTAAAAGGGTTCAGGTTCGGCGTCCCGCGGGCCCTATGGTTACTGCGGAAAGCCGAATCACTCCAAAGATAATTGCTGGAAGAAGGGAGGCAAATGTCTGCGTTGCGGAAGCGTAGACCACAGCTTGCTACCTGCCCACTCTTAAAGCAAAACGGAAGGGGAACTCAAACCACGCCAAAGACCAATTCGGGACTGAATAAGGGGAATGAGGTGAAACCTAAGGTGCCAGCTCGAGTATATTCCTTAGAACCTCAACAGGTCCCAGATTCCTCAGAGGTCGTAGAAGGTACGATTCCTATTTTCCACCGTTTTGCCAAAGTTTTAATTGATCCTGGTGCCACTCATTCTTTCGTTAACCCTGATTTCATGTGTGGCATCGATATAAAACCTGCTAGTTTACCATACGACCTAGAAGTTAGTACACCTACGGGGAATCAACGCTTGGTTACTAGTATGGTTTATAGGGATTGTGAAGTGTGGGTAGGAGAGAAAAGATTGTTAGGGGATTTGATAAGTCTGGTCATTAAGGGGTATGATGTGATATTGTGTATGGATTGGCTAGCCAGGTATAATGCCCAACTGGATTGTAAAACAAAAGTGGTAGAATTCCGCATTCCTGGTGAGGCGACCTTAAGATTGGATATAAGGGGTAGGTTAGCCTCATCCGCTTTGATTTCGGGCATTCAGGCTAGGAAATTGCTAAGTCGAGGGACACAAGGATTTTTGGCCTTTTTGATTAACACCCCCACAGATAAAGTGAAGGTAGATGATGTGGCCATAGTGAAGGAATTTCCGGACGTGTTTCCTGATGAGTTAGCCTTACCTCCGGGAAGAGAGATTGAATTCAAAATAGACCTGCTACCGGGATCCTCACCTGTCTCAAAAACACCATACCGAATGGCTCCTGCTGAGCTCAAGGAGCTAAAGTTACAATTACAGGACCTTCTGGAGTGGGGATTCATTCAAGAGAGTGGGTCTCCTTGGGGAGCTCCTGTACTGTTTGTGAAGAAAAATGATGGTGGGTTGAGGATGTGTATCGATTATCGGGGCCTGAATAATATTACGGTGAAAAATAAGTATCCACTGCCCCACATAGATGAGTTGTTCGATCAGTTGCAAGGAGCGGTGGTCTTCTCGAAATTGGACCTCCTCCAAGGATATTACCAGTTATTAATCAGGAAGGAGGATATCCCGAAGACCGCCTTCAACTCGAGCTATGGGCATTACGAGTTCGCAATTATGCCTTTCGGACTGACCAATGCTCCTGCCGCCTTCATGGACCTAATGCATAGGGTTTTTAAGCCCTACCTGGATCGATTTGTAGTGGTCTTCATCGATGACATTTTAGTCTATTCCAAGACGCGTGAAGAGCATGAGCAGCATTTGAGGGTTATTTTACAAACCTTAAGAGACCATCAACTGTACGCCAAGTTCAGCAAGTGCGAATTTTGGCTGGAGAAAATTGCTTTTCTGGGACACATAATTTCTCAAGAGGGTATTTCAGTTGACCCGGCGAAAGTAGAGGCTGTGGCTAACTGGAAGAGGCCAGAAACTCCCACAGAGGTCCGCAGCTTTCTAGGACTGGCTGGATATTACCGGCGTTTTATCAAGGACTTCTCCAAACTAGCCGGTCCTCTAACCGATTTGACGAAGAAACATGGTCGGTTCTTATGGAACGCCCGAAGTGAGACAAGTTTTCAAGAATTAAAGAAAAGATTGACCATGGCTCCAGTGCTAGTTTTACCAAACGGGGTGGACGGATATGCTGTGTATACTGATGCGTCACGAGAAGGCCTGGGTTGTGTATTAATGCAAAACCGACATGTGATATTTTTTGCCTCTAAGAAGTTGAAACCTTACGAGCAGAATTACCCGACGCATGATCTGGAGCTAGCTGCCGTTGTTTTCGCTCTTAAAAAGTGGAGACACTACCTATATGGGGTAACCTTCGAGATTTACTCCGATCACAAAAGTTTGAGGTATCTTTTCTCTCAGAAGGAATTGAACATGAGGCAACGGCGGTGGATGGAATTTCTGGAGGATTACGATTGTACTATCAACTACTATCCAGGAAAGGCGAACGTAGTGGCCGATGCTTTGAGTCGCAAGGCGCAAGTAGCAGGATTAATGATTAAAGAGTGGAATTTGCTCGAGTCGGTTTGCGAGTAGAAACCCTGCCTTGGGAGCCATAAGGTGATTTTTGGCAATATTAAAGTGACTTCCACCTTCTTGGAAAGGATTAAAGAAGCTCAAAAGGAAGATACACTGGTGCAGAAATGGGGAGAGAAAGTGGGAAAAGGAGAAACCACTGATTTCAATTTTGGTCCTGAGGGTATTTTAAAATATCGAAACCGAATAGTGGTGCCGAAGGATGAATCATTGAAAATGGAGATTTTAGAGGAAGCCCATCGATCCAAGTATACAATCCATTCGGGTAGTAGCAAGATGTATCAAGACCTGAAAGGAACCTATTGGTGGGACAATAAGAAGAAGGAAATTGCTCTGTACGTGCAAAAATGTCTCATTTGCCAACAGGTTAAAGCAGAGCATAAAAAACCATCGGGTTTGTTACAACCCCTTGAGATACCCGAGTGGAAGTGGGAAAACATCACCATGGACTTCGTTTCAGGTTTGCCGCGAACGCAGCGAGGACACGAGGCCGTTTGGGTGATCGTCGATCGATTAACCAAGTCGGCCCATTTCTTGCCGGTGAACATGAAGTATTCCATGGACAAGTTGGCTCAATTGTACATGGACAAGATTGTAAAGCTGCACGGTGTTCCGGTGAGCATCGTCTCCGATCGAGATCCACGTTTCGTATCTCGGTTTTGGCAGAAGTTCCAAGAAACTCTAGGAATGAAACTCAACTTGAGCACGACCTATCACCCTCAGATGGTTGGACAATCGGAGCGAACAATCCAAACTCTCGAGTACATGCTACGAACTTGCATTCTGGATTTTGGAGGCAACTGGGGTCAACACATGACCTTAGTAGAGTTTGCATACAACAATAGCTACCATTCATCGATTCAAATGGCTCCGTATGAAGCACTATATGGACGAAAATGCCGATCACCAATCTACTGGGATGAAGTTGGCGAAAGGAAGGCACTGGATCCAACCACTATTCCTTGGATGGAGGAAGCTCGAGAAAAGGTGAAATTGATACGACAACGACTCCAAACAGCTCAAAGCCGACAAAAGAGCTATGCGGACAATCGAAGAAAAGATTTGGAGTTCGAAGTTGGAGACCGTGTTTTCCTCAAGGTTACACCATTACGGAGTGTCACGGCGGGTAGAGGAAAGAAATTGCAACCGAGGTTCGTAGGACCTTACAAGATCCTGCAGAGGATAGGCGCGGTAGCATATAGACTAGAGCTGCCGTCAAGTCTCTCTCGAATTCACGACGTCTTCCACGTCTCGATGCTCAAGAAGTACTATCCCGACCCCTCCCATATCTTACAACCAGAAGAGATCGACGTAGACGAATCGCTTGCTTACGAAGAGAAACCTGTCCAAGTGCTTGACCGGAAAGTCAAAGAGTTAAGAAACAAGCAGATTCCGTTAGTAATGATACTGTGGAGAAATCATGGGGTAGAGGAAGCTACCTGGGAAGTGGAAGAGGAGATGCGAAAGAAATACCCTGAACTTTTCGTGAGTTAAGGTGAAAAATTTCGAGGGCGAAATTCTTTTAAGGGGGAAAGAGTGTGAGAACCCGTAATTTTTCATTTTCTAGGTGTTATTATTTTTCATGGCTTGTTTTCTGCATTTTCGTGAGTAGGAAAAATTTCTAGATATTTTTAAGGAGCAGATATAGTTTTTAGATGATTTTTCTAGTATCGAATAGGTTTTGAGAAATTAAGAGCGTATACCGGACGTGGGGCCCACAAGTACGAAAAGTTCGGAAAAATTCGGCCAACTAGGTTAAGTTTTGGATACTGGAATTAATTTACCGGGTGTTAAGAGATAAGTAGAGGATGCTAAGTGGATTGGTATAAGAGAGACAAAAGTTAGGCAAGCATTAAATGAGGTGACAAGTGTCACCATTGGATTGGTTCTTACATAAGACCACTATTCACCTTTTCTATTTGACCAAATAAATCACAAAATTAACCAAAATTTCACCATTTTCTCTTCTCTAGTGGCCGGCTCTTATTCTCAAGAAAGAAAGAAAGAAAACTCTCCAAGTTGCTTCAATCTTTGCTCCAATCTTCTAAATCAACCATTAGATTTTGTTTTTGCTCCATAGAAACACTTAAGGAAGTGATAGTGAGGTGTTGTGTGGAGTTATTTGGCAAACTAAGGTGACCAATTGCTCTCTCTCTCTTGTTCCTAAGGTGAGTTGTGAAGAACCACTCTCCTCCCTCTAATGATGCTTAATTCATGATTAGTGGTGGTAGAAGATGCAATATTATGGATTACATCTTGATTTGTGGTTGAATTAGTGAAGTTTTTATTTATTGGTGATTTTTCTGTTTTAATATGAACATGATTGTGAGGCTATCTGTAAGGCCCAAAGACAACCTAAGAGGGGGGGGGTGAATTAGGTTGATTAAAATCTTAATCAAATTTATGCAATTTTTGGTTAATAAAAATTTACCTTCTTTTCTAGTAATAATCAATCAAGTAGATTAGAAGAAGAGAGCAATATTGATTCGAAAAACAAGTATAGATAAGCAATGAGAATTTTATTAAACAAAAAGAATAAGATAGAATATCAAACCGATTGTCTACCAAGCTTTCCTCAAACTTGAAGACCAATCACTAGGTTGAGCAACTTCTCTTTGATGAAAGATGATCAACTAGATGTACAATGGAGGGACCACTTCCTCCTTGCCCTAAGCCTCACTTAGTCAAGCTAAGAAGTTTTACAATCACTCAGATAACCCTCAACAAAGCTACACTAATGAAACTTTCAACCACAAGAGAAAAGCTCACAAGAAATTCACACCACTTGGAGAACAAATCTAGCTTTGGAGACTATTTTCTAGCTAAAATAACTCTTGAGATCTTGTAAACAAAGTGTGCAAAAGCTCTCTTCTGAATCAGAATCGTTTGTATTTAAAGGGAGCCAAAATGAGCTTCATTAATACTTCCAACGGATAGAAGGCAGATGAAGAGTCAGCTAGCCGTTGGAGCTGTCGGACGTCCGACGTCTTAGTCATCGTCTGATCCCATCGTCCGAAACTCAGTCAAGTTGTTGTTCGGACGTCCGATGGTATTTTATCGTCCGAGCTTCTGTGTCCGAACGTCGTCCAGAGAGTTATCAAATCTTCGTGGAATTTTTAGGACGTCCGATGAGATTGATGTGCGTCCGAAGCATGCGTCCGATCCTTCAGGACGTCCGATGCTTCCTTACGAGCGTCCGACAGAGTCTTGGCAGAGAGTCATCAACATTTTGTGGAAATTTTAGGACGTCCGACACGTTCGATGTGCGTCCGAGGAGTACGTCCGATCCATCCGGACGTCCGATGCTTCCTCACGAGCGTCCGACAGAATCTTCTTCTTAATGATCTTCATCCTTTCGGACGTCCGACCAATTCCTTAGGACGTCCGACATGAGTGTCCTGTTTTTGCTTCTTCTTTTGGTTGATTTTCAATTCTTGACATATTCGTACCTGATTCTTTGATAGGCAGAAAACACTTATATTTGAAGAGAGTTAAACAAACATTTCAAAGACCTTTGTGATCATCAAAATCAAGAATAACATTCTCCCCCTTTTTGATGATGACAAAACAAAGGTTTGAAATGAGATTTGATGATTGCAATAAAAAACTCCCCCTTTCTCAATAGACAAGAACTCCCCCTTACTTAGTGAATCATAAAAAAAAATTTTGAAAAACTCCCCCTCACTTGGCTGCCCAACCGAATTAAACAATTATCCAAAATATGACAATTAAGCAGCCAACATCCAGCCAATTCAATCCATCAGCCAATCCAAATTTGATCAAATCATCAATCATCAATCAATCCAGTCCTCTCCCCCTTTTTGTCATCACAAAAGGGCAATCAATCACATCCATCTCATCCACAAACATCATTCAAAAATACTTAAACATTCACACAATCATCCACAAAATTCATTACATCCACACAATCATCATTCAAAATACTTAAACATTCACACAATCATCCACAAAATTCATTACATCCACACAATCATCATTCAAAATACTTAAACATCTATCAAACAGTACCAAAAGAAACATAAACATAATCATAACCAAATGTTGAATTCATCTACATATCCATTATTGAACACCACAAACACATGAAATAAACAAAATGCAAATGTCCTAAATGGTGAACTATGTGGATCCAGGTGTTCTTCGAGAGAGCTGATATTGGGAGAGGTCATCCTCTTCAGTTTCTTCATCATCTGCAGCAGCCTCTTCAACTGGTGCCTTGCCTTTATCTGTTGTGGAAGGGCCATGAGGAGTCACAGGAGTTGATGAACCAGGGTCTGGAATTGATGAGCTTGGATCAGTGGGGTGTGGTTCTTTGTCATGGGAAACTTCCTCAACCACAGGTGGGGGAAAAAGAAGGTTCTTTTTGTCTAGGAAGGCTGTTTGTTGCTCAGAGGACATGGTGAGCATTAGACCATGTTCTAGAAGAAGAACATGCTGTTTGAGTTCACGAAGGAACTCAATCACTTCATCATTGGAGGAGGAAGCTGCTTTAGTGGCAGACTTCCTGGGATGAATGGGAGTGAGTGAAACAGATGAAGGATCATGTGCAGTCTTAGACCTCTGTTCACTAGATGATGCCCCCTTATAAGCCCACAGATTATCTTTAAAAACAAGATTTTTCCTTTCAAAATATCCTTTGGTAAAGGCATAAGAAGATGCTTCTTTGGGACAAACACCTAGAATTGGAACTTTGTAAAACTCAAAAATCTTTTGAAGAAACTTTCCATAAGATAATTTTCTGCGAGAATCAGTGGCATAGCGAAGTAAAAACTTGCACATGACAAAACCAAAATCAATACGAATTTTTTCTCGAAAACAGTAAAAGAGATACAACTCCATTTTGTTTGCATCAGTTCTATGGCCATCAGTGGGTACAAGCAGGTTTGAAATGATTGAAAAGGCAATTAGATTCACAGGAGCAAGATCATTCAGTTTAGCATCAGCAGGGGAGGTAAAACTTCTTTTAAAATAAGTTAACATTTTAGCCCCATCAAAATGATTATCAGCAGTAGGGTGCTCTTCATAGGAAAAGAAATTTGCAATTTTGTCCTTGCATCCAGGTTCAATGGTAGTTTTTAAAATATCATTCACAATTTCAGAATCAAAGACTAAGTCTACCCCATTAACCCTGGACATAATCTCAGTCTGATCAGTGCCTTTCCTAAGATTAGCAAAGAATTGATACAGCATTTCAGGATAATAAACATTGGGCATAGAAACGAGATGTGACCATTTCTGGAAAGCAAATAGACTCAGAATGGATTCTAAACCTATGTGGCGAAATTCAGAAGAGTTTACAATTCGTTGAGGGATGACACCTTTCTGGGATATCCAGGAGTGTTTGTCTTTTGCCGCATCATCAAAGAATGTAGGAGTGTGGCTGATTTTGGAGGCAGTTGAGAAGAGGTTCCCTGTCCAGATTCAGGTTGAGAGGTGGGTTGTGGAGTAGGCCGTGACATTTGACCTTTTACGGCTCCTCTCTTGAAGCGTTTGGATGAACGTTTGACCGTAGGAAGATCCTCCTCCTCATCCCTGAGTGGATGCTTGCGTCCGGCAGTAACCTTTCCTCCTCTTAGATTCACCATTGTGCGAAATGTGTGGAATGAAGGATGCAAATGATGCACACAGTAGTAGGGAAGTGAATCGCACAGAAATTTTGGGACAAACAGGCCTTGAACATGATTTGACAGAGCGGTTATGAGAAAGTAGGGTTTTGAGGGAAATTTGGGACTTTACGAAATGTTATGCGATTCGGTGAAATGATCAGGAGAAACGAGTCGCAATCGATCAGGAAAAGTTTTGGTTGAGTCAATTTGGGAATGAGAGCTTCAGAATGGTATGAATTTGAGAGTGAGAGATGAGAGAGTTCTCGTCCGAGAGGAAATAGAAGAAGAAGAGTTTGAAGCAAATGAGGAAGAAAGTTACTTTAAAAAGTGTACCGTTGCACTGTCGGACGGCCGAACGAAGTCGTGCGTCCGACATATTCGTCCGAACAGGTGTTTTCTGGAAAAAATAGCTGAAGAACATTATCGGACGTCCGTTCATCTTCTTTCGGACGTCCGAAGACTTTGAGAAATTTTAAGATGATTTTTCGATTATTCCCAATTTTGATCTTAGATGAGTGAACTGATCTAATGGCAAAGCTTTGGTAAAAATATCAGCAAATTGATCTTTAGAACAAACATAATTTACACAAATTTCACCTTTTTGAACAAGATCTCGAATAAAGTGGTGCTTTATATCTATATGCTTTGTCCTAGAATGTTGAATTGGATTTTTGGTCAAATTAATAGCACTAGTGTTATCACAGAATATAGGCATGCAGTCATATAACAATCCAAAATCATTCAAGGTATGCTTCATCCATAAAAGTTGAGCACAACATGCACTAGCGGCAATATATTCCGCTTCGGTTGTAGACAAAGATATTGCATTTTGCTTTTTGCTAAACCAAGAAACTAAGCAATTACCAAGAAAGTGACAAGTTCCACTAGTACTTTTTCTGTCCACACGACAACCACCAAAATCCGCATCCGAATATCCATATAAAGCAAATTCACAAGATCTAGCATACCAAAGACCATAGTCTAATGTACCTTTCAAATACCTAAAAATTCTTTTAACAGCATTTAAATGTGATTCTTTTGGACAAGATTGAAATCTAGCACACAAGCAAACAGCAAACATAATATCAGGTCAACTTGCGGTTAAATAGAGTAAGCTTCCGATCATACCTCTATAGTGCTTTTCATCCACATGATTACCTTTTTCATCTTTGTCAAGTTTTGTAGAAGTGCACATTGGAGTTTCAACTTGGTTTGAGTCTTCCATGCCAAACTTTTTCAGCAATTCCTTGGTATATTTTGCTTGATTTATAAAAATTCCCTCAAGGGTTTGATGTATTTGAAGTCCAAGGAAGAAATTTAATTCTCCCATCATACTCATTTCAAATTCACTTTGCATAGTGGTGGAAAAATCCTTGCATAGATACTCATTAGTAGCACCAAAAATAATATCATCAACATATATTTGCACAATAAGAAGGTCATTTAACACTTGCTTAGTAAACAGTGTGGTGTCCACAAAACCTCTTTTGAAACCATTTTCAATCAAGAAACCACTTAATCTTTCATACCAAGCTCTTGGAGCCTGTTTTAAACCATATAATGCTTTAGATAGTTTAAACACATGACTTGGAAATTTTGTATTTTCAAAACCGGGAGGTTGATCCACATATACTTCTTGATCAATAAAACCATTTAAAAAGGCACTTTTAACATCCATTTGAAACAATTTGAAACCTTTGAAACAAGCAAAAGCAAGAAGCATTCTAATAGATTCTAATCTTGCTACGGGAGCAAATGTTTCATCAAAATCAATTCCTTCTTCTTGTGCATATCCTTTAGCAACTAATCTGGCTTTATTCCTTATAACAACACCTTTATCATCCAATTTATTTCTAAATATCCACTTTGTGCCAATGATAGGTTGATTTTGAGGTCTATCAACAAGTGTCCAAACCTTATTTCTCTCAAATTGGTTAAGTTCCTCTTGCATAGCCAAAATCCAGTTATCATCCTTTAAAGCATCATTGATGTTTTTGGGTTCAAAAAGAGAAACTAAAGCAAAATTGTCTATCAATATTCTAGATGAAGAACGAGTCTTTACCTTTTCGGATGGATCACCAATTATAAGCTCTCTTGGATGATTTTGGCTGAATTTCCAAGCATTGGGAAGGTCTTTGACTGAATCATCATTCTCATCTTCATCACCCTTTTCTTGATCATTATGAGCTTCATCCATCATTTCCATTGCTGCAGGTTTAGATATTCCTTCATCACCAATTTTCAGCTTTTCCATTCCCTCACGAACACCTACATCATCATCCTCACACGAACTTTTGGAATTATCATCATTAGTTTCATCAAATGTTATGTGAATGGCTTCTTCTATCACAAGAGTCCTTCTATTAAAGACTCTATATCCTCTTTTGTTCTCACAATAACCCAAAAATATTCCTTCATCAGATTTTTTCTCAAACTTACCAAGATGTTCCTTTAAATTTAAAATAAAACATTTACAACCAAAGACTTTGAAATATCCAACCGTAGGTTTTTTATCACAAATCAGTTCATAAGAAGTCTTATTCAAGATGGGTCTCAAAAGGATTCTGTTCATCACATAACATGCAGTGTTTACTGCTTCAGCCCAAAGGTATTTTGGCAAACTACATTCACTCAACATAGTTCTAGCAGCCTCTTGTAGTGTCCTATTTTTCCTTTCTACAACACCATTTTGTTGTGGAGTTCTAGCAATTGAAAACTCATGTGTTATGCCATTATGATCACAGAAATCTGGAAAACCACAATACTTGAATTCCGTTCCATTATCACTTCTAATCCTAACAATTTTTAAGCCAAGCAGATTTTACACTTTAGCAAACAATGAAGTGAAATTCTTGAAGGCATCATCCTTATGAGCAAGAAATATCACCCAAGTATATCTAGAATAATCATCCACAATCACAAAGCAGTATTTCTTACCTCCCAAGCTAGTGATTTGAGTAGGACCAAATAAGTCAAGATGCAAGAGTTCTAAAGGTTTAGAAGTTGAAACACACTTCTTTGGTTTAAAAGAAACTTTTGTTTGCTTTCCAAATTGACATGCATCACAAATTTTATCCTTTTCAAAATAGATTTTTGGCAAGCCTCTAACCAGCTCCTTTTTCGAAATTTCCTTTAGTAAATCCATGTTAAAATGACAAAGTCTCCTATGCCACAACCAAGGATCTTCATTTGAAGCTTTAAGACATTTGAAGCTAGAAGAATCAATTTTATCAAGAACCACAATATATATGTCGTTAAACCTCTTACCTTTGAACACAACATTATATTTGGAATCAAGCACAATGCATTCATGCTTTTTAAACAACACATTCAAGTCTTTATCACACAATTGACTAACACTAAGCAAGTTATAACCTAAATTATCAACTAAGAGCACATTATGAACAAAAGTTTCACCATCCTTACCAACATCACCTATTCCAATTGTCTTAGCTTTCACATCATCACCGAATGTCACCTTTCCACTTGATTTTGATTTTAGCTTTATGAACAAAGAGGGATCACCGGTCATATGCCTTGAGCAGCCACTATCAATAAACCATTTGGACTTGTTTGAGCCTTTTTCCTGAAAAGAGAAAATGTTTGGTACCGTTTTTAATTTTTGGGTCCACAATAGTTAGCATTGTATCTCACTAACCATATGCATTTCATCCCTTTGTTCAGATTTCTTTTCACATAGCAATCTCCTTTCAAATGCCCTTTTTGACAACAAAAATCACACATAATGGAAGAGTCCTTAACATGTACTGGTTTGACATATCTCAATCCATTTCTTCTATATGTTGTGAAACCATGTGCATTTTTGTTGCGTGCTAATGTTCTTTGATGAGCAGTAAGAAAGGTAGATGACATGTTCTTTTTGAGAAAATCTTGTTTTCTTGCTTTCAAAGTCTCATCCAAGTTGTCCATTCTTTTCTTCAAATCACCATGTCTTTCCTTTAGCATTTTACAAATATTTGTCTTTCTATCAAGTTCATTTTGAACATTAAATCCGGCTCTTACAAGACAATCATTGTCAGTCTTTAGTTGTTTATTTTGTTGAAGAAGACTTGTATTTTCATGAATGAGAAAAGTAATTTTCTGTTTTAGCTGCTTGTTTTTATCATAAGATTCCTTCAAGGCATTATGCAGTTTTTCAACAAAGGATTCAAGATCATCATCTTCTTCATCATCACTTTCAGATTGAGAGTGTATGGAAGTTACCTCATTATCTCCAATAGCCATGAAGGCCATTTGAGCTGATTCTTCCTCTTCTTCAACTTCCCCTTCAGAGTTGCATTCATTCCAAGTAATCTGGAAGTTGTTGAATCTTGGCTTTCGATCAGCTTTCCCATCTTTCATTTTCTTCATGGGGCATTCGTTTGCATAGTGTCCAGGCTGTCCACATTCATAGCATTTATCCACTAGCTTCTTGTTGAATTCTTGTTTTCCTTTGTTCCTTGCATTTGATGAATAATTTTGAAATTGATTGCTAGGACCTCCCTTTCTAAACTTCCTTTTATTCAAGATTCTCTTGAAGCCTCTTGTGATGAGAGCAAGATCATTATCATCACCATCTGAGTCTTCATCATCCAAGTGAGCTGGATCATCTTCACTTTGAGTAGTCTTCAGAGCAATATTTCTCTTTGCTCTAGCATCCTCTTCCTCCTGCACTTTAGATTTCAGTTTCAACTCATAAGAGGTTAGTGAGTTAATGAGAGATTAAATAGGCACAGAATTTAAATCCTTAGCCTCCTCTATTGCAGTCACTTTATTTTCCCATTCTTTGCCCAATGCATTGAGAATTTTCCTGTTCTTCTCTCCCAAGGTGTACTCTTTGCCCAACACCTCGAGATCTTTGATCAAGTCATTGAACCTGCAATACGTTTTGTCAATATCCTCAAGAGGTTCAATTTTAAATGATTCATACTTTGTGACCAAGATAGCCTTTTTCTGTTCTCTCACGTTGTCACCACCCTCATGGATTTCTCTTAGCTTATCCCACATTTCTTTGGCCGATTTACAGCCTTTTACTCTAATTGATTCATTTGAATCTAAGGCACTATAAAGAACATTCATGGTTTTGGCATTCAATGTGAGATTAGTCCTATCTTGAGCATTCATTTCAGCTCTTCTTTTTGGCCGAAGCAACCCTGTATCTGCATCAAGAAAGTTAGCTTCATGCGGTCCTTCACTCACAATAAACCATAGCTCAATATCAATAGATTGCAAAAAGATAATCATCCTTTCTTTCCAGCTAACATAATTGGAGCCACTGAACATAGGAGGCCTAGTAACAGATTGCCCCTCAACAAACATAGCAGGACTGGTTGTCATCCTTACTCCAAGCCGTTAGAGCTTAATCTCTAGGAGACCAAGCTCTGATACCAATTGTAAGGCCCAAAGACAACCTAAGAGGGGGGTGAATTAGGTTGATTAAAATCTTAATCAAATTTATGCAATTTTTGGTTAATAAAAATTTACCTTCTTTTCTAGTAATAATCAATCAAGTAGATTAGAAGAAGAGAGCAATATTGATTCGAAAAACAAGTATAGATAAGCAATGAGAATTTTATTAAACAAAAAGAATAAGATAGAATATCAAACCGATTGTCTACCAAGCTTTCCTCAAACTTGAAGACCAATCACTAGGTTGAGCAACTTCTCTTTGATGAAAGATGATCAACTAGATGTACAATGGAGGGAGCACTTCCTCCTTGCCCTAAGCCTCACTTAGTCAAGCTAAGAAGTTTTACAATCACTCAGATAACCCTCAACAAAGCTACACTAATGAAACTTTCAACCATAAGAGAAAAGCTCACAAGAAATTCACACCACTTGGAGAACAAATCTAGCTTTGGAGACTATTTTCTAGCTAAAATAACTCTTGAGATCTTGTAAACAAAGTGTGCAAAAGTTCTCTTCTGAATCAGAATCGTTTGTATTTAAAGGGAGCCAAAATGAGCTTCATTAATACTTCCAACGGATAGAAAGCAGATGAAGAGTCAGCTAGCCGTTGGAGCTGTCGGACGTCCGACGTCTTAGTCATCGTCCGATCCCATCGTCCGAAACTCAGTCAAGTTGTTGTTCGGACGTCCGATGGTATTTTATCGTCCGAGCTTCTGTGTCCGAACGTCGTCCAGAGAGTTATCAAATCTTCGTGAAATTTTTAGGACGTCCGATGAGATTGATGTGCATCCGAAGCATGCGTCCGATCCTTCAGGACGTCCGATGCTTCCTTACGAGTGTCCGACAGAGTCTTGGCAGAGAGTCATCAACATTTTGTGGAATTTTTAGGACGTCCGACACGTTCGATGTGCGTCCGAGGAGTACGTCCGATCCATCCGGACGTCCGATGCTTCCTCACGAGCGTCCGACAGAATCTTCTTCTTAATGATCTTCATCCTTTCGGACGTCCGACCAATTCCTTAGGACGTCCGACATGAGTGTCCTGTTTTTACTTCTTCTTTTGGTTGATTTTCAATTCTTGACATATTCGTACCTGATTCTTTGATAGGCAGAAAACACTTATATTTGAAGAAAGTTAAACAAACATTTCAAAGACCTTTGTGATCATCAAAATCAAGAATAACACTATCTATGATGATTGGAAATGGTATATAATGACTCTAGAAGGTGGGAAAAGTGGATAATTGCAACCAATTTCTGGTTTGGAAGAAATTTTAGAAAGTTAGGGTTTCATTGGGAACATTCTGCCCGGTTTTGTAGTTCCTAGTTAGAGGCCGAATTGGCCTTGGCTTAAAACATTAAAGTTGTAGGGAATGACATTTTAGAGGTGCCTACAAAATTTCAGATCAATCGGAGTAGCGTAGAATGAGAAAAGTCGAAATTACCCTTGCTGTCCTGGTTTTATCCGAATGTAAGAATTGTGCCTGTAATTGGTTGTTTTGGTTAGGAATGCTTCCGAATTGGTTGTTGAGGCCTTCTGATGAAATGTATCCCTGTTTCTTAGCTTTCAGCTGGTTTTTGAATTTCTTGATTTGGACTTGGATAGCCTGATTTATGATGTTTCTGCTAGAATGCGTTCTGTGAATCTGTTTTTGTGATTTTGGTGTAGTATCTTGCATTTTTGACATGGTTGCACTCAAAACTGGGTTGAGTGACCTTCTGTAATGTTGTATCCCTGTCTTTTAGTTTCGAAACGGTGTATCTTACACCTTCATCCGGTAATCGTAGTGCCTTGGGTGCCATTACCGCAAAAAGAGGTCAAAACTATTTTTTTCAGGGCAAAGCTAAATCCATTTCCGAATTTTCTGGTTTTCTCTAATGCTTGTATATGCTTATGGAACCCTATTGGGGTCGTATTTGGCATTGGTTTATGACTCGTTATCGAGTCTCATTGTACTTGTTTGCATGTTTTAGGGCGTGACGTTGGTGCACGACGTTCTTTTGACGGAAGTGCATGAAACCTCATTTGCAAGCTTAGTGAGTGTACTACTCACTTGTGTGTTACTATATGGCTTTGAATGTGAATTGCTTGAAGTGAATTGAATGTGAATTGATTGAAGTGAGAGCGTACTTTATCACTCTCACTTATTGTTTACCATGTTATTGGAATGTTACATGAAATGTTACATGAAATGAAAGTACTTGACTTGGTGTCGATTGGACGAGTATCCAACGACTACAATTGTTATCATTGAGCTCAACCCCATTGGTAGTTGATTGAATCGAGCCGGCGAGGGCTTGGTCGTGCCAATTAATGATCCTTGGGGAAAGTGTTATATGGAATCTTGTAGTATGAGAGACTCTCGATTCCGATATACTCGAGTAATACCACAGTGCAAGTGTTTGGAGTTCGGGCCCGGTAGGGGGATGTTAGGTGGATGGAATGGAAGTAAAGTGGAGTCTACGGTTGGTTACTTTTGAACATTGACGGAGAGTCAATGAGATCCGATCAAGAATGCAAACGAGGAAAAAGGGCTCTTGAGAGCCACCCGTATCCTTTTATCCTCATTATTGACGTGTGCCTTGGCTTACTTTTGATGAATTGAAATGAAAAGCTTTATGCCTATGTGAACTTTGTTGCTTGGGTAGTATTCTCACTGGGCAATTAGCTCACCCCGTTCCTTTTGTTTTCCTTACAGGAATCTGACTGCTTTTGGAATGACTTTTCATAATTGGTTGCCGAATGAACTAGATGAATATCTCTTTTGTATAGTTTATGAATTGAAACCCTAAATGTGCCATTGGGGCCGTTTTCACTCTTATTTTGGCAACCGTACACGTATTAATTTTGAGTAATTTTCATATGCCATTTTGGCTTGTAAATGCTAAATTTCAAGATGTGAATGTTTGCTTGATATTTGGTTGGGTTCTGATGGATCGGTTACTATTCCTGGCCGACTCCAGATTTCTTTTTTTTTTATTTTGGGTTATTTTGCCAGTTTGACTTGTTTACGCGCGTTATAAGTTCCGGAACGCAATAGATCTCTCTAAACTGCACCGTTAGTCCTGGCGCGAGCTGGGCAGGTAGTCCGCTAACCCCTTTGGTTCGCCTTAGGGAAAGGTGGGGCTGTCACACCTGGCATGGTACTCTCTAGGAGCCTACCCCGTTTGATGTGACACGTTTAAATTCAATGCTTCGCACTTGTAACATGAATACATTTCATTTTAGGCTCACCCCGGCATACAAAAAGGGGGTTCCTTTAGGTCACGTTTCATTTGTGTACTGCATATTTACGCGCTTTGATAAAATGGCATCATGCATAAACCCTAGAAGGGAACGCCATTTAGGGGATCCCGTGTTAGGAATAAGCCACCTTGTGTCTCGGAAACTTCATCCAAGGAGACTTGCACGTTTACATTTTGTACCATCCAACGGGGTAGTGCACAAGGTAAGGTAAGATCCGATCATTTTCATAGAGCGCTCTTTGGAATATGAGAGTCTAATAATCACCTTTTGGCCATTTTAAACATATTTGGTAAAAATCCTTTGCTTAAAGGACATTAACTTGAAGAAATTCACCAATATTTCCTCACTGTTGAGACGATAAATAAATTGAGGCCAAAATTTGATATTAGAAGGCTCATAGACTAATGCATCGCAATAAATTTTTGAAACTACTAATGGATAGATTGATTTTTAAATAAGCTGTCAATTCCATTCAATCCATTGGACCATTTTATTCATCAATTTCATCCAGTCCATTTTATCAATTCATTTGATTAGTTCTTAGGGCAATCTTATCGATTTTGAATAAATCATCATTTTCGTCCGATCCATTTGACCAGTTTACCTATTTTTAGGACAATTCGGTCGATTTTGAATAAATCATCATTTCACTCGATCTGTTTGATCAATTGATTTCATTCAATTCATTTGATTAGTTTAATTCATTTTCAGGGTTATCCATCCAATTTTGAATAAATAATCAAATTTCATTCAATGCATTTGACCATTTTACCCTTTTTAAGGTAATCTAGTCAATTTTGAATAAATCATCAATTTCATCCTATCCTCTTGACCTGCTTATTCCGTTTTAGGGTTTAAGTCTAAGGTTCACGGAATAAATTAGTCGAGACATTGCAATCCTTTCAAGAGTAGATTCTGTTACACATCATTTTGTGTGTTGATCAAAGCAGGCCATCCATTCAGACTTTGTCCTCATTTTTTAGGACAAATGTCTCTTCTTACTCCAATTGATCAAATTTGTTAAAATTATTTTTCACTCAATAAGTTGGTCGGATTCATCAGGTATTGTATAGTGCCTACCCCCAGAGGATTGCATTTTCATGCTAGGCCTACCCTTGGCATAAAAGGGCTCCCCCATAGGACATGCATACCGATTTTACAGTCTTGCTTACTAACTCAGGGTATTTTTCTTTTGTTTTTCCCCCTCCCCTGCATTCATAAAAAAAATGTTTCAATAAGGCGAAACCATTTTTCTATATTTGATGATAATTTTGATCTAATAAAGTTTGAAAATTACAAGTATTACTGGATTCTTGGGCAGACCTTGCAATGAAAGCATGAAAGATCCATTTGAAAGCTCTAGGCTAAAGTCTCTGAGAGACTTTATAATTGTTTTTCAAAGGAAAATTCTGTTGATTTGATTTGTTAATACATTTTGTTCCAAAAGAAATGGAGACAAAAAGTGTATATATGTGGAACTTTTTAGAAGTTTTTCTCTTCTCATTTGTATTATAATTGAACGAGAAAATTTGTTTTAAATTTTTTCAGCAATAAAGTTTTTTGACAATTATTATTTTGTGTATATTCATTTTTGCTCATTGGAGATTTCATGATGAATTTGAAAAAAATAAGACCAATTTGAGATTGTCTCAACCTCTAGCCTGAAAATTCACAAGTGTCTGTTTTTTTTAAATCCTCTGCATACACTAGATTGGTGATTCAAACTGTACAATAAGAGTGCTCAAAATTAAAAGAGGTCACTCAAAAGGCCCCATGAGATACCTTTTCTTCTTCACTTAACCCCAAAATAAAATCAGTCACATTGATTGATAAATTGCAAATTGGGGCGATCTTTGCTTGAGAAATGTCCACTGTGTCTAGTTATATTCAATCACATCTAAGTGAAAGCAAAAATGTGCATTATTCTTGTTTATTTTGAAATTTTGGAATGATACTTTGAGCATTCGTTTCTCTACCTATACAGATTTTATCATTTGCTCTCCCATTTGAGCCTTAAAAGAATAATTTCGTTTCAAATAAGGGCCTTAATGATCACTACCCTACATTGGGAAGAATAGCAAAAAGGGGAATGGATTCTCAATGACCATTTTGTTACTTTGGTTGTCATGAGGTGTAAGAATGGTACTTTGGCCATCGTTTCTACAACCTAAACACCATTTATCCCTTGCATCCTCATTTGAGCTAAAATTGGTGGTTTTTTTTTCAAAAGCACTTACGATCGCACCCCCACATTGGGGAGGGAGATTGGAGAATTTGCCAAAAAGGGGAAAAAGCAAAAAATGCTAAAGAAGGGAATCACAAATTGGAGAAATTTAACTCTACCTGGGTTTCAATTATGAAAAAAGAGAAGAAAAGAAAGGAAGAAGAAAGGGAAAAGGAAAGGAAGAGTTTTGTCCGGCGGATCACCTATGTTTCACAGATATGGATGAACAAGGGTCTTCCTCAGTCAGTTAATTCAGATACATGCAAGAAATTTCGCATTAATGAAAGTTTCCTTTCAGAGTTATTGTAAGAAACGGAATAAAAGTCAGGCCCTCTTCTTTTCCAATCAAACATTCTATCCCTAGTTATCCCTTTTGAACCTTCAGAATAAAATACTTCATTTGG
Organism: Coffea eugenioides; assembly: GCF_003713205.1. Taxonomy (NCBI): domain Eukaryota; kingdom Viridiplantae; phylum Streptophyta; class Magnoliopsida; order Gentianales; family Rubiaceae; genus Coffea; species Coffea eugenioides. The sequence continues at coordinate 21,929,253 of NC_040043.1, forward strand.
CAACCCCTGAGAATCGCAAACCCCACATTGGGGCAAGTTTGAGTTGAAAAGAGAAAAGTTTCAAGAAGTGAAAAGTGATAATGCAACAAAATCAAAAGACAAAAGAAGAAAAGAGAACCTCAGTTCAAAAATAAAATGGGGCAAATTTTGTGAAAGTTCAAAAGAATGGCAGAAGGCCGAAAAATCAAAAGAGGAAAGAAAATGAAAGAGAAAAAGCCTCAATAGAGCATAAACTGGGGCAAATTCTGATTTAGCTCTAAAATAGGGTTGGCGCAACAATGCGATCTCGGATTCTTCAAACCACTTTTGAAATCCGCTTTCAAGTCTTAACTTTTCTAAGCACCCCACTTGACCCCATTACAAAAGCCGAAAGTCCTGACTTCTGTTCTTTGCAATGGCCCTGTCAAGAAAATTTCTGATGCCGGAAAATTTTAACTGTATTTCTAAATTGCTTGGGTATGGGGTTGATGCTACTCACCATGTGAAAACCCACCAGGTCGAGGAAAAGGAAAAAAGAAGCAAAAGCAAAGCAAGAAAAGTAAATGCAAGAAAAATACAGAAAAATTCGACGCTGAAGTCTCTGGTGAATAATGAGAAAAATGCAAACAAAATCTGAGATCTTTGAGTTCAAAATAGGGGCAATTTTGGAAAAAATGCGATCTTCGGTGCAATGTCCTTGAAAGACTTATTCTTTAACTATCGTTTTCAAGCCACATTACAAGCTCATAAAGTCCATCGCTGACTTATCCTTCATGACGACCCAAAGTGAGGATTATGCTTATAAGAAATCCATCAATCATTTGTGATCATAAGGGTATAACCAGCTTTCACATGTTTAGCTATAGTTTCTATCCATTTGTTACAAGCTTATAAAGCTCATATGTTGACCAAGTCTTCTTAAGAAATGAGGGTAACAAACTATTTGCTTTCACTAAGATGTGATATTGAAGGGATTACATACAATTTGGGCACAAGAATAAGACAAATCCTGACCTTTCATTTTCCTTAGCCACCTCAGAATCAGAAATAAAGTCACTTGATTGGTCCCGAAAGATGAGCCAACAGGAAATGGTGACCCATTACCCAAAGCATCGATGCTAAAGTGAGGAAGAAATCTTTTGTAATTTGGTATTATTTTGAGAAATTCATCATGAAATTTTCTGTGTGAGTTTAAGCAAGACGTTCAAATTTCTTCACATTATATAAGAAACACAGTTTCTTACTTTGTTCAAATAAATGGAGAGGCATCCAAACCAAATTTTGCAATCAAATGGGCTCACACTGGGGAAAAATTTTTATTTGTAAGATTTCACAAAATAAGCCCACACTGGGGCAAATTTTTTATAGTCCATTTGAGGATTTCGTCAAAGAGTCAAGCAAGACTTTCAAATCAATCACACTGCTCTTTCCATGAGTAATAGTTGCAATATTTTAAAATAAAGTGCATGTTGTACTTTGGCAAGCCCCCTGTGCAGGTATCCATGGCTGAAATCGATGAAGAAGCGTAAGTCAGAATCTTACGAATCAAGGCCTCAAGGAGGAGCAACCATGCCATAATGCAAATCAATTGATCGGTTGCGCAATAATTGGTGGAAACTGGGGCAAATTATTTTCGAAAAGATTCTCAAAAATCAAACTTGAATTTAATTTCTTGTTCCTTGACAAATTTCAATTTCTTGTTGATGAAATCTCAGCGCCCGCCGCGCACCCTTCCATTCCCCATTCTTGACAACCACATTTAAATTCACTGATTCTACCACCGTTAGCATCGAGTCTATCTCACTAACGTGTGCGTTTTTGTTCTACCACCGTTAGCATCGAGTCTATCTCACTAACGTGTGCGTTTTTGTTCAACCACTGTTAGCATCGAGTCTATCTCACTAACGTGTGCGTTTTTATTCTACCACCATTAGCATCGAGTCTATCTCACTAATGTGTGCGTTTTTGTTCAACCACCGTTAGCATTGAGTCTATCTCAATAACGTGTGCATTTTTTATTCTACCACCGTTAGCATCGAATCTATCTCACTAACGTGTGCATTTTTCTTCTACCACCGTTAGCATCGAGTCTATCTCACTAACGTGTGCGTTTTTGTTCAACCACCGTTAGCATCGAGCCTATCTCACTAACGTGTGCGTTTTTATTCTACCACCGTTAGCATCGAGTCTATCTCACTAATGTGTGCGTTTTTGTTCAACCACCGTTAGCATCGAGTCTATATCACTAACGTGTGTGTTGTTTTTAGTCTATCTCCGTTAGCATTGGGTTCATCCAACTAACGTGCCTTTCTGACCGATCATCAAGGCAGGCTCGGGTTCAATCCCACTGACCGATCATCAAGGCAGGCTCGGGTTTAATCCCATTGACCGATCATCAAGGCAGGCTCGGGTTCAATCCCACTGACCGATCATCATGGCGGGCTCGGGTTTAATCCCACTGACCAGTTATTAAGGCAGGCTCGGGTGCTATCCCACTGACCGACCAATTCTCATGGTAGGCTCGGGTTCAATCCTACTGACCGATTATCAAGGCAGACTTGGGTTTAATCCCACTGACCAACTCATCACACTGGGGCAAAACTTTGGATAATTTTTTCGAACAAGTCTTATACAGTTTCTTTATACATACCAGCATTTCATCTTCATCGCCACTAGCCGTTGGGTCAGTCCCACTAGTGAGCGTTTCTTTTACACCGCCGCTAGCCGTTGGGTCAGTTCCACTAGTGACCATTTCATTTGCACCGCCGCTAGCCGTTGGGTCAGTCCCACTAATGAGCATTTCATTTTACACTGCCGCTAGCCGATGAGTCAGTCCCACTAGTGAGCATTTCTTTTACACCGCCACTAGCCGTTGGGTTAGTCCCACTAGTGAGCATTTCTTTTACACCGCCGCTAGCCGTTAGGTCAGTCCCACTAGTGAGCATTTCATTTGCACCGCCGCTAGCTGTTGGGTCAGTCCCACTAGTGAGCATTTCATTTCCATTGCCGCTAAACATGGGTCAGTCCCACTAGCGTGCATTTCATTTTTCACCGCCGCTAAACATGGGTCAGTCCCACTAGCGTGCATTTCATTTTCATTGCCACTGAACATGAGTCAGTCCCACCAGTGAGCGTTTTATTTGCAATGCCGCTAAACATGGTTCAGTCCCACTAGCGTGCATCTTATTTTCATCGCCGCTAAACATGGGTCAGTCCCACTAGCGTGCATTTCATTTACATTTTCGCTAAAATCGGGCCAGTCTCATGATTTAAAATTTTGTTTCGGGTTAGTTCCCTTTAAAATTTCCTGTTCGGGCTAGTCCCATGTTTAAATTGTCTGTTTGGGTCAGTCCCGATTTAAATTCCTGTCGGGGTCAGTCCCCTTTTAAATTTTCTGTTCGGGTCAGTCCCGATTTAATTTCATGTTGGGGTCAGTCCCCTTCGGGTCAGTCCCGATTTAAATTCCTGTCGAGGTCAGTCCCCTTTTAAATCTGAAAAAAGAAATCTGATGACGGCTAAGGGAGAGAGCATATAGAGGTGGCGTCTAGGTTTAGAAAAGAGGGCTTGGGGGGAGAGTGATAGACAGAGAGAGCTTAGGCTGAGGAAAGAAAAGGAAGAAAAAGCTACGGGAACCGGGAGTGAAAAAGGGAGAGAGTGGAGGAGACGAAACTGAGAGGAAAGAAGGAACAAGGGCTGAGGGAGAAAGGGCGACTAAAAAACTGAAACAAAAAGGAAGGAATTAGGAGAGGTTCGGCTGGGTAAAGAAAACTAGAGTGAAAAGAAGAGACCTTGGGGTCTTCGGCTGAAGGAGAAAGAAAGCAAGGTAGAAAAAAGATTAGAAGGGAGGTTTTCGGTTGAACAAAAAGGAAGAAACCGAGAAGAGCTTGGAAAGGTGACGACTGGAGAGAAAAAGGGAACCTGGAACAGTATTGAAAAAGGCGAGGAAGACACAAGAGAGGATCTGGGGTTGCAAGGAGGTTTCGGCTGAGAAAGGAGGGGAGGAAAAATATAAAAAAGGTAGTTTCTTTGTGAGAACCCGTAACTTTTCCATTTTCTAGGTTTTATTATCTTTCTAGGTTTTCTTATCTTCAATGGCTTGTTTTCTGCACTTTCTGTATCCGGAAATTTTTCTAGATAATTTTTATGAGTAAATATAGTTTTTAGATGATTTTTCTAGTATCGAATAGTTTTTGAGAAATTAAGAGCGTATACCGGACGTGGGACCCACTAGTGCGAAAAGTTCGAAAAAATTCGGCCGACTAGGTTAAGTTTCGGATACTGGGTTTAATTTACCGGGTGTTAAGAGATAATTAGAGGAAGCTATTTGGATTGATGTGAGAGGGAACAAAGTGATAGACTTGCATTAAATAAGTGACAAGTGTCACCATTTGATTGGAGGAACTTGTAAGACCACTATTCATTTTCTTACCATTGACCAAATAAATAAAAAATTCGCCAAAAATTCCTCATTTTTGTCTTCCTCTTGGCCGAACCTCTTCCTACAAGAAAAGAAAGAAAAGCTTCCAAGTTTCTTGCTCCAATCTTGCCCAATCTCACAAACTAACCGTTTCATCTTGAATTCCTTCCATAAAACCTCTTCAATTAGTGTTAGTGAGTTGATTTGTGGAGTTATATGGAAAGCTAAGAGGACCTATTGCTCTCTCTCTCTTGTTTCTAAGGTGAGTTGTGAAGAACCACCCTCCTCCCTTAATTGATGCTTAAATCATGATTAGTGGTAGTATGAGATGCAATATTATGGATTATTTCTTGATTTGTGGTTGAAGTGATGAAGTTTTATTATTTTTTGGGGATTTTACTGTTTTAATATAAGCATGGTTGTGTGGCTATCTATGATGATTGGAAATGGTATATAATGATTCTAGAAGGTGGAAAAAGTGGACAATTGCAATCAATTTCTGTTTTGGAAGAAATTTCAGAAAATTAGGTTTTGTGAAGGAACATTCTGCCCGAATTTTTAGCTCCTAGTTAGAGGCCGAATTGTCTTTGTCTTAAAACATGAAAGTTGTAGGGAATGACATTTTAGAGGTGCCTACAAAATTTCAGGTCAATTGGAGTAGCGTAGAGTGAGAAAAGTCGAAATTACTATTGCTGTTCTGGTTTTACCCGAATGTAAGAATTGCGCCTGTAATTGGTTGTTTTGGCTGGAATTTATTCCGAATTGGTTGTTGAGGCCTTCTGATTAAATTTAGCCCTGTTTCTTATCTTTCAGATGGTTTTGGAATTTCTGGATTTGGACTTGGAGAACCTGAGTTATGATGTTTCCGCTAGAATACGTTCTGTGAATCTATTTTTGTGATTCTGGTATGGTATCTTGCATTTTTGACCTGGTTACACTCGAAACTGGGTTGAGTGACCTTCTGTAATGTTGTAACCCTATCTCTTAGCTTCGAAACGGTGGGTCTTGTACCTTCATCCGATAATCGTAGTGCCTTTGGAACCATTACCGCAAAATGAGGACAAAAACTGTTTTTTTCAGGGCTAAAGCTAAATCATTTCCGGATTTTTCTGGTTTCCTCTATTGTTTGTGTATGCTTAGGGAACCCTGTTTTGGTAGTATGTAGAATTGGTTTATGACTTGTAATCGAGTCTTATTGTGTTTATTTGAATAGTTTAGGGCTTGACTTTCATATCCGGTCATTTCCTAACTAAATTTTGTACTTGAATGCCATTAAGCCTAGTGAATGGCTTTTGGGAATGAGATTATTTTTGTACGAGATGTTGGGACTGATTTGAGGAAATAATGAAGCCATGATGGCTGGAAATTAGGTAAACACAAGGGATATGCTGCCGAAATTTTACTTGAAGGCTTGTTGGATTTACTTGTGATTTGAGCGAAGGACTTTTGGATTGTTTGAGCCTAGGTCTTCATTTTACCTTTTCGTTTCCAAAAATTCATGTTTTACACCCTTGCTTTAATCATTATTTGGCGAGGCATACGACTGGTAGTCGAGCCTCACATGTGCATTCTGTATACTCGATTTTGAAAGTGGAACCTTCAATTGTTTTCTTTGGATTATCTTAGGGTTTCTTGGTGATTAAAGCTCTCTTTTGGGCGGTATCTGTACTGACCCCGGTGAGTGTTCCACTACCTGCTACCCGTTATGTGAAATATCTGAATATCTGAATACTTGATTTATGACTGTTGGAGCCAAATACTGTTTTGATAAAAGGGAGGCGAGGGTGTACTTTATCACACTCGTTCTCTGGTCTGTTCATATGCCAATTTTGAACGCGTATCTGAATCTGCTATCTGTATCTGTATCTGTTATCTGTATCTGTTATCTGTATCTGGATCTGTATCTGTTCTGACGTCGTTTGGAAGCTTGTGTCCAACGACCTTTCTGTGACCTCTGAGCTCAACACCTGTGGCCAGTTACTCGAGTCGGGCCGGCAAGGGCCTGGTCGATTAGATAACGAACCACGGTAGTCTGTTTTGGGATCTTTGAGTATTGAGACCCTTGATTCCGGGTATACTCGAGTATTACCATTTCTGATCTGATTGGATTTCGAGCCCGGTGGGGGTATGTGAGGTGGAAGGAATCGAAGAAAGTGGAGTCTACGGTATTGGTTACCCCTTTAGCGTTGACGGAGTGTCAACTATTATTTCGATCAAGCTTCGATGATGCTAATGGGAATTTGGCTCCTGAGAGCCACATGTATCCTTCTGATTTGAATCATTGGTTCCTTTACTTTACATCTGGCATGTGTACCTGATTTGTTAAATGTGAAATGCCATGATTTTACTGCTATCTGTCTGGTACCTCATTGAGCGCAAGCTCACCCCTTTCTGTTTCTTTTTGTTTCCTTACAGGAAAATAAATACTTTTGGACTGCAATTGATAAATGGTTGCCGAATTGAGCTAGTTGGACATATTTTTTTGTATAGCTCATGTATTGAAACCCTAAATGTACTTTTGGGACCGTTTCCTTTTTGATTTGGCAAACCAGACATGTATCCACTTTTGAATACTTTTGTATGCCACTTTGGCTTGTAAATGCTAAGTTTCAAGATGTGAATGTTTGTTTGATATTTGGTTGGGTTTTGACGGGTCGGTTACTATTCATGGTCGACTCCGGATTTCATTTTTTTTTATTTTGGGTTATTTTGCCATTTTGACTTGTTTACCCGCGTTGGTAAGTTTCGGAATGTATTAGCTCGTTCTATACCGAACCGTTAGTCCTGGCGAGAGCTGGGCAGGCAGTCCGCTAACCCCTTTGGTTCGCCTTAGGAGAAGGTGGGGCTGTCACATTCTTTCTTCTCTTTTTTCTTTTTCACGCATATGCTGTTGGGTCTGCATCAGAAAGTTGAAGTTGTTTCGCGATGCTTCTTGTCATATTTGCTGCCATTTGTGAATCTGGTTGGGTTTGGACTGGGGTTTTGGGGCAGAAATTTAGGTCTTTTATAAGATTGTATCATGGTTTCCTGCTTGAGTTCATGACTGGTGTATGTATGCTAAATGAACGAACCCAGAAAGTGATTATATTGAAAACCTATGAACTGAATAAGAAAATTTTTTGAGAAAAGATTGCATTTTGGGACTGATTTTGGTATGTTTGGACGTTGAATGTTGTTTTTTCTGGCTTAAGATCGAAGCTTGATGTTTGGTTGAAGTTTTAGCAGTGTTTGGATGGAAAATTACATTGAATAAACGCAGCAATGGTAGAAAATCGAATCTGAAAAATTGCAGAATTTTGTTATTTGATGCTTGTATGATCTTCCGTCTGAATTTTCTGGTGCTTAAACATGAGAATTTTATGGTAAAAATGAGGAGAACATTTGGTGATTTTGTTGTTTGGCTCAAACTGAATTGGGTTGAGATGTTAATGGTGCATTGGGATTGCGTCTGAGAGTTGCAGAAGCTCCTGTGAGGAAGAGAGTTTCGACTAGGCTGCATAAAATTTTTGGAAAATGCATACTTTTGGCCCCTCTCTACCCCAAATTTCCTTTGTTGCTTGTTTAACCGTGTGTTCATGATGAATATAATAAATGTTGGGTTGCAAGTTTCCTGGGTTCTTGATAAGCTGCTTTCATTCTCATGCTTTACTGCTTCTTTGCTGCATTATTAAGTCCCGCTGTTTTGGTTGGAAGGGGATAGATGATTGTGTTTGGGTAATGGTAACAAGGATGGGATGAAGTTACAGCATTTGGGATTCGATTGGTGATGTAGTAGGATCCGTTTAAGTTACTTCATATAGGCCTCTTAGTTGAGTGATGAAGTTTCATTTAAGAAACTCACAAAGCTGGTTTTTATTTTGCTGCCGCAGCATATGCTTTCCATTTGGTTATTCATTTGATCTTTAATGGTTTGTTGTTTATGATTGGGTTGTGGTAATCAAAATGTCTAGTTGTTAAGGGGTGTTGAGAGTTGGTTTTAGCTGGTTTTTTATTGTTGCTTGAAGTGTGTTATAGAATTTCAGAAAGCTCCAGGACTTGCGTAGGTTTTGTTGCAGAAAGCTTCCTCGTAACCTTGCATGAAGATTGCATGAAAAACTTTCAAATATTGCCTCTTAACCCCCCAGTCCCTCTTTGTTCCCTTATGGCCCAGAAACTTTGGAAAGTTAATCAATTTTGCCCCCTTTAACATGTTGTTTTCCCTTGGTTTGCTTTCATGTGATTATTGAACAGAACATGTATGAGCTTTTGGGATGAATTTTTTGAGCTTTCATAGCTTTTAAGAGATTTATGACTTTAATTTCGATTTTTAGTAAAATTTTGGAATCTTTGGTGTTTAATCCTAGCAAATTGATTTTCATTTGTTTTTATGTGTTTTTTTTATCATTTGATTGAGGGGTCTCACCTTAGGTCCTTAATTTTGTTTTTATTCCCTGTTAGACTCTTAATTTTTATAGTAATAATAAATTGATCCCTTGAATCTTCTTTAATCCTTTAAACGGATCCTTGTTTGTTTTAATTCGATGAATAGGGGTTGTTTAACTTATTTTGAATGCTTTGTTTAGTTATTCAATTTTATATTTATTTTATTCCTTGAGATTTTGTTAATTAAAGTGATGCTTTGACTCTTTCTTTTATTTTGGAGGGTAAATAAGTAATTTCACTCCATTAGGGCCCCAGCTCAAGGGAGGTAAACTCTATCCCTTATTTTTACTGTATTTGACCCTATGTGTACTTATGTGATTTATGTGTTTAATTGCATGCCTTTTGAATGTTTTCATTTTATTTATTTATTTATTCGCTTTATTCGTCTTAATTTCGTATATTTATTTTAGTTTAATTTTTGATTATTTGGCAAGGCATTTAAATGCCAAATTGTAATATTTAGGTTTATTTTATTTTTATTTCCCCTTTAGATTGTAGTAGGCCTCCCCCTTAATGTAATAGCTAGGGTTTGTTTGCTTGATTTGCTTGGTATGTTTTTGCATGCTTATGTGCTATGTGTTACCGCTTTCTTAGGGCCTTGCATCTAGATATCATGCTTATTTGTTATGTGTCTATGTGATATTATGTGTTTACATGCTTTTATTAGGTCCTACATGATTTATTTGATTGTAACAAATGTATGTCGTCACCACACTAGTCCAACGCTAGTTGTGGCCCCCTTTCCCGAATCCACTCTAGCCCAATGCTAGTCGTGGCTCTTTGTTCCATTTTTCTCACTAGTCCAATGCTAGTGAGAATTCATAGACCTGGGCTAGTCCAATGCTAGACTTTTAGGGACCGTCCACGCGTTAGATCATGATTGTGTGATGAAATCACTTCACCTCATGCATACTTTCACCTTTTAGGGTCTTTTATCATTTTTGGCATGACATCCCTCCTTATACGTATATCCCTTTCCCATATTTCCCCTTATACGTATATTCCCTACCCCTTTGTATGAAAACAAGACATTAGACTTGCATTCACATTTAGGTATTAGAACTAGGCTAGTACATTTGCTTGATTAGATTAGGGAATAACCCCTTGGATACGGGATATGGACGAGTTTGGCTTTTCTAGCCTTAGCACGCTCGTATTCCCTCTATTAAAGGGAAAATTGAGTCACGAATGTGACGGCCCCACCTCCCCCTAGGGCGTACCCCAGGGTTCGGCGGGCCGCCTGCCCAGCTCTCGCCGGGACTCACTCACTCACTACAGTCCTCCAATGAAGTATAAGATAAATCTCAAATATTACATTCAATTCTCCAAGAATTACATATCACAAGTACCAGAAAGTAAAACCTAGAAAAACTGATAACTACAATCACCACGCCAACTACGTACATCTTACTCGTCAACTTTTAACAAATACAAATTCAAGTATTCTATAGCTCAAAATCTAACCACCTTCCCGAGCGATCCCCGGCCGTCCCCCTGCTAAGGAAAACAAATGGAACGGGGTAAGCTATATGCTTAGTAAGTAAACAGGGGCAAAAGCGTAAATTTTCACGTATCAACCAATTATATGGTAAGAGTAAAGCAAAAGCAGAAAAGTAACATCACATAATAAGGATACAGGTGGCTCCAAAGCCAAGTCATTTGCCATGCGTGATCTCCTGTCGACACTCCGTCGACCATAAATAAGGTCCGTAGAAACTTCACTTGTACACCCACCGAACACCTTATCACCCTCACTGGCCAGTCACCTCACAAACTTGCCCGGGCAAACGAAATCACAAACTTGAGCTTGAGTCACAAGCTCGGGTCACAAACTTGGTCCACATTCTCAGTGAACCGGATTCACAAACTTGGTGACCTCAGACTAAGTTGGACTGGCTTCGACCAAGCCCTGACCGGCTCGAATAGTCCATCTCGGTCGGAAGATCAACCCCAAACTCACAAACTTCACAAAATTATTCAAAAGTCACCCCGAGCCACAAGCTCAAGGGGTTTAGTTCCAAAATGATTCATATACATATGCCATATACAAATGTGTGCGTAAATTAGGGTTTAGGTCGAGTGCGATAAAGTACACCCTCGCCTAGGTACCCTTTTCATACATATCAAAACACATAAGCAACTAACACATAAGAGCGGCCTGAATACTTACACAACGAACAAGGATAACAAAAGGACGAAATTCGCGTCGCGAAAAGTAGCTAGTAGGCCCCACCGGCTCCACCTAGCTCACCACCGTCTGAAATAGAAGATTGCATCACATAGTATCACAAACGGCTACTAATATGCCTAAAACAAGCAAAACGACAAAATTGGCACATGCATGTGCGGAAACGGCATACGGAAACGGGAATGGCGGCCTAGCCGTTTTGCCGTCAAAACTGTTTTGAGCACAATCGAGGCTACAAGTGTCGGATCAAGGTACATGAAGTACCGTTGCGAAGCTAAGAGAAAAGTCTATAACTTTTATGAAGACACTTAAATCCGGATCTGAACAGAGATGGGTCGAAAGTATGGAAAACAGTGCCAGAAATTTGCACTTTAAGGTGACGGACAGGGTATGTTTGCTGGATCATAAGTCCTAGCTCACAAATCCAAATCAAGAAATTCCAAACGCATTAGAAAGCTGAGACATAAGGCTATAATGTTCATGAAGATAAATTAGTCCAATTTCCAGTGTAACCTGATCAAATTCCCAATCCATGTAACCTGGTTTCAACTATTCGGCTAATCCACCATACTGCATTTAAGTGACCATATCTCAGTCTACCAAGGTCCCTTTAAGGTGTTCTTGGTGGCGTTACAAAGCTAAGACAGAGCACTGGAACTTTCATGTTTTGGTGAAAGGCTAAATCCAAACGGATTATAGTGAATAAATTCAACCAAAAGGACTAAACTGTCCACGCGGAACTCTGGAAAGTGACCTAAATCAGCGAGGGTATTTTGGTCTTTTCACGAGTTACGTTGCTCCGATTGAGCTGAAATTTTGTAGGCACCTATAAAATACCATTCTATACAACTTTCATGTTTTATCCAATCCCAATTCGGCCTCTAACATGGTGCAACAAAAACGGACAGAAAGGGGAAAAATTTTCCAGAAATCTGGAATCTTTTGGTTTCAATGATAGTTTTCTAAATTTCTTGCTACTCTTGCTACCAAAACCCCCTATATAACTTTGGATACAACATATATCAATCATACATCAAGTATAGGTAGAAATTAATCAAACCCTAACTTACCTATCTCATCCAAAATCATCACATCAACTTGCATAACTTGTAATCTAACCAAAACATGAACTATTTAACATCTTAAACAAGAATAAAAGGATCAAAGCCATAGATCAGATTTTATACCTCAAAAAGAAAGCTTGCAAGAGTGATCCTCCACTATTTCTTGAAATTTTTGGTTCCCTTAGCTTCCCAAGCTTCCAAACTTACGATCAATCGGTTTAGAATTCGATTTTAGCACTTGGTTGGTGTAAATCAAGAAGAAAATGGTGCAACTCTTGCTCTCCCTTTCTCTCTCTCCTTACTCGGCCAAGATGCAGAAAATAATGAAGGAGATAAGCTAAGTTTGTCTTATAAGAAGGTAGAAAGATAAGAATTAATTCTAACCACAAGTTTGGCCAACACTTGGCTTAACCTCAACCACAAAAATTTTCTCTTTCCTTCCTTGCATTTGAGCCACAAATTTCGGTCAAGCTTAGCTGTAAATTAGGAGATATTTTGCTCAAATATCAATAGACTTGTATGGGAAGAAAGTGATGGTCAAGTGGTGCGTTCAATCGGTAGTGCGCGGGACCCTCCGGTTCGCGCCGTTTTTCTTAAAAACACACGTACTAGGGTTTTTACTTCCTATTCACTAACCTTGTATCATTGCTTCTAATCACATATTATTTCTCACTTAAAAGGCATTTTTAATCACCAAATTTGATCCTTGCTCCATACCGAAATTTCATCCGGCGAAAAATCGCGAAAACCCTAAATTGCTCCAATCTTGAAAACGAAGAGTGAAACCCTACTTTCTAGGTTTATTTACACTTATTGTGGAGTACTTGAGTAGGAGGATCATATTAAATAAATAATTTCCAAATAAAAGGAATTTTAAGAAAAGTGTGATGAATTTTACAATTCCATAAAATAAAATTTGGGTTTTGAGTCAAATATGAGGGATTTAAACATAGTCACAAGTAAACTAGGGTTTTTGATTAAAATTTTAGGGTTTCTAGTCTTTTAAAACAAAATAAGATTTTAAATCAAACCCAAAGAAATAACTTTAGTATCTTCCCTGAAACAAAATAATGTTTTAAAATAAAATGAACTAAAGAAACCGTAAAACAATAGCATCTTAAAAGTTGGGGTGTCACAACGAACATTAATCCCCCGTACCCGACATGATGCACTCCTTTAAGATATGTATATTTGTATAATTATTTTATTCCTTTTCTTTTCTTAGAGTCTCATATTTTTGCATTATTCGTGACTTCTTCGAAGAGTCTTCATTGGGCGTCACAATTAATGTGATTGGTACCAAGTAAGCTTTGAAGATACATTCCGACCCCCCGACACCCTCCTAGGTCTAGGGTTTGCATTCATATAGTACGTCCAAATGTGATAAATCTTAAGGGTAAAATAAGAAAATCTTTGACTAAATCGCGTAACTAGCCTTGGCTAGGTTGAAAGGGTGCCTTGGATTTTTATCCTTGCCTTCCCTTTCTTCAAATGTGACTCCCGAATCTTTTTCTCTGATTTTCGTAGACTTGGAGTCGTTTAAAAAGGATTTTCTACTTTTTTTTGTTTAAAAATTCATTTTTTAGGTGACTTGGTACATCTTAACTCAATACCAAGTGGCGACTCCGAATTTTATTTCAAAAACCCTTTTTAAAACTATTATTTTGGGTCAAAACGTCGCATTTTCAAGTCCCACTTAGACCCGTGCTTTATTCATTTTTCAAATAAAAAATTCACTTTTTAAACCATTTATTTATTTTCTCAAAAATGGGGCGCGACAAACCTTCGACCGCATCTAATGGTACAATCCCTCCCCTCAATAAGAAAGCACCTCATACGTGCATGCATAGTCTTATTTACCCTATTTTTTTCTTTTGCGTGGGCGTTTCCCACATCTCCTTGTAGGATTAGGATCGATTGCCTTGGGTAGGCGGATGGTGTGCTCTGCGCCCATAGCGCTACCTAAAGGATCACTCGGGCCACCGATCAAAGGCCCTGGGAGTGATGACCCTTCGCCTTTAGGTCTAAAGGCTTGGGAGCCGAAGCCTTGTCGAGTCTAGATGCATTAGTGAACCAAACCTCATGCATCCATAATAGAATTGTCTAGGGTAGAGTCGACCTTATCCTGAATTAGGGACACTAGGCACGAGGGGGGGATTCCAACCTTCTTTCCTTATTTTTTGCTTTCTATATTTTATTATTTGATTGCCACAACGTGTTATGTGTTGAACTAACTTTCCTTGTTTCTTGGCTTTTGCATTCACAGACGTTAGAAAATAAGAGGTCTAGCATGATCTTTTTAGAACCTTACCTTTTAGATAGGTTATTGCACGTTTAAAGATTTTGGTATATTGCATATATAGCTTAATAATTGCATATTATTCTAGGCCCACCCTAGTGTATAAAGGGTCCCTTTAGGTCATGATATCGTTTAAATTGTATATTTTATTGCTTTGATAAAATGGCATCATGCATAAATCGTAGAAGGGAATGCCATTTAGGGGATCCCACGATAGGAATAAACCAGCTTATGTCTCGGACAAGTAGTCCAATGAGACTTGCATGTTTATGTTTCTTGTACCTTCCAAAGGGGTAGTGCACAAGGTAAGGTAGGATCCGATCTTCTTCCATAATCGTATAACAAATTTTGCACATTAGAATATGAACATCTAACAATCATTTTTTGGCCATTTATCAAAAACTGGTAAAAATTTCTTGCGTAAAGGACATTAATTTGAAGAAATTTACAAATGGTCCTTCTTTGTTGAGACGATAAACATATTGAGGCCAAATCTTGATTTTAGAAGACTCGTAGACTAATGCATCGCAATGATTTTTTTGAAACTACCAATAGGTAGACAATTCAATAAACCATCATTTCCATTCAATTCATTTGATCAAATTATCCATCAAATTCATCCAATTTATTTGGCCAATTCATTCATTTTAGGACAATATAGTCAATTTTGAATAAATCATCCATTTCATTCTTTTGACCAGTTTACCATTTTTAGGGCAATCCGGTCAATTTTGAATCAATTATCAATTTCATCCAGTTCATTTGACTAGTTTACCCTTTTTAGGGTAATCCGGTCAATTGTAAATAAATTGTCAATTTCGTTCAACCCATTTGACCAAATTAGGGTTTCAATGTCGAATTTCAAATTGGGAAACCTAGTCGATTTTGAAAAAACCATCCATTGCATCTAGCCATTTGGTCGGTTGGGGTTTCGACCCATGCGTCACTGAGAAAATTTGTCAGCAAATATCAATCTCTCCGATAGAAAGTCCGTCAAGGTCAAACCGGTGCGTTTTTGCAAATTCTTGTATCGATCAAAGTGATCAATCCATTCGGACGTTGTCCTCATTTTAACAAATGTCTCTCGTCACTCCAATTGACCAAATTTTTCAAATTATTTTTCACTCAATAAGTTGATCGGATCCATCAGATATTGTATAGTGCCTACCCTAGAGGATTGCATTTTCATGATAGGCCAACCCTTGGCGCAAAAGGGCTCCCCCATAGGACATGCATACCGATTTTACAATTTTGCTTACTAACTCTGGGTATTTTTTTTCTTTTCTTTTATTTTCCCCCTCCCCTGCATTAATAAAAGACGTTTCCATAAGGTGAAAATATTTTTCTATATCTAATAACGATTTTTATCTAATGAATCCTGAAAATTACAAATATTACTTGATTCTTGGGCAGGCCCTACAATGTAAATTTGAAAATTCATCTGAAAGCGCTCGTGTAAAACATTTAAGAGGTTTCATTGCTCAAAGGAAAAATGGGATTATTAAGAGAGAAAAGTGTGTATACATGTGTAAAGGAATTCTTGAGAATTTTTCTCATATGTATTGCTTTTAAAAAAATTTCAACATTGGCAATAATGAAGCTTTTATTCGGACAATTATTTGTCTTGTATATACTCATGTACATTTCATTCTTTATTGTTGCTCATTGAAGATTTCATGATGAATTTTAAGAAATAAGCTCAAATTGAGATTTTTTTCAACCTCTTGCCTGAAAATTGACACTAGATTGGTGATCCGAACTATACAATAAGAGTGTTCGAGATTAGAAGAAAGCACTCAAACTGATTGGTCTGCCTCGAAATATCCAATGCAATACCTTTTCTCCTTCACCGCACAATCCATATTTTGCCCACTTCTATGGACCCCTAAAAATCAGTCACATTGATTGACAAATTGCAAATTGGGACAATCTTTGCTTGGAAAAATGCCCACTGGTCTAACCAGATTCAATTCACATCTAAGTGAAAGAAAAATGTACATAACTTCTTCTTTGTTTTGAAAATTTGGAATGATACTTCAAGCGTTCGTTTCTCTATCTATACGGATTTTATCATTTGCTCTCCCATTTGAGCCTTAAAAGAATAATTTCGTTTCAAATAAGGGCCTTAATGATCACTACCCTACATTCGGAAGATTTTCAAAAGGGAATGGATTCTCAACGAGCAATTCGTTTACTTGGTTGTCATGAGGCGTAAGAATGATACTTTGGCCATCGTTTCTACAACCTAAACACTGCTTATCCCTTGCATCCTCATTTGAGCTAAAATTGGTGGTTCTTTTCAAAGACACTTATGATCGCACCCCACAATGGGGAAGGAGATTGGAGAATTTGGAAAAAGGGGAAGAAAAAGCATAAATGCTAAAATTAAATTGGAAAATTTTGATTCTACCATTACTATTTGGGCTTCAATTTTGACGGAAAAGAAAAATGAAGAGTTTTGTCCGACGAACCACTTATGGATGAACAAGAGTCTTCCTCAGTCAATTAATTCAGATAAATGCAAGAAATTTCACATTAATGAAACTTTCCTTTCAGGGTCAATGTGAGGAATGGAACGAAAGTCAGGCCGTCTTCCTTTCCAATCAAACATTTTTATCCCTAGTTATCCCTTTTGAACCTTCAGAATAAACTATTTCGTTTGGCAACCCCTGAGAATCGCAAACCCCACATTGGGGGTAAATTGAGTTTTGAAAAAAAGGAAAAAGAAAAATCCCAAACTGGGGCAAATTTAATTTTTGAAGGAAGGGCGAAAGAAAGGAAAATGAAAGAAAAGAAAACCTCGGTGAATGAAACGACTGAAGGCCAGAAAAGAGAAGAAAGAAAAGAAAAGAAAAGGAGGAAGATGAAAGAAAAAGCCTCAATGGGGAATGAACTGGGGCAAGTTTTGATTTAATCCTAAAATAGGGTTGGCGCAACAATGCGATCTCAGATCACTTAAACCACTTTTGAAATCTGCCTTCAAGCCTTAACTTTTCTAAACACTCCACCAGACCCCATTACAAAAGCCGAAAGTCCTGACTTCTGTTCTTTGCAATGGCCCTGTCAAGAAAATTTCTGATGCCAGGAAATTTTGGCTGTATTTCTGAATTGCTTGGGTATAGGGTTGACACTACTCACCATGTGAAAACCCACCAGGTCGAGAAAAAGAAAAAAGAAGCAAAAAGCAAAGCAAGAAAAGTAGATGCAAAAAAAAAAAAAAAAAATTCAACGCTGAAGTCCCTGGTGAATAATGAGAAAAATGCAAACAAAGTCCGAGATCTTTGAGTTTGAAATGAGAGCAATTTTGAGAAAAATGCGATCTTCGGTGAAATACCCTCGGAAATTTTTTCTTTAACTATCGTTTTCCAGCCGCATTACAAGCTCATAAAGTCCATCGCTGACTTATCGCTCATGACAACTTAAAGCAAGGGTTACGCTCCTAAGAAATCTACCTGTCACTCATGATCATAAGATTATAACCTGTTTCCGCATGTTTTGGTATCGTTTCTACCCCTCTGTTGCAAGCTCACAAAGCTTATGTGTTGACTAAGTTTTCTTAAGGAATAAGGGTAATAAACTTTTTGCTTTCACTAAGATGTGATATCGAATGGGCACAAAAATAAGACAAATCTTGACCTCCAATTTCCTTTAGCCACTTCCAAATCAGAAATAACGCCCACTTGATTGGTCCTGAAAGATGAGCCAACAAGAAGTGGTGACCCGTTACCCTAAGCACCGATGCTAAGGTGAGGAAGAAATCTTCTGTGATTTGGTTTTATTTCGAGAGATTCCTCATGAAATTTTCTGTTAGGAAACATAGTTTCTTACATTGTTCAAATAAATGGAGAGTCATCCAAACAAATTTTTGCAATTAAATGGGTCCACACTGGGGCAAATTTTCATTTGAGAGATTTTGTAAAATGGGCCCATACTGGGGCAAATTTTTGTTTATGAGATTTCGTAAAATAGGCCCACACTGGGGCAAATTTTTCGTAATACATTTGAGGTTTTCGTCCAAGAATCAAATAATACATTTTTTGAATCAATCACGTTGCTATTTTCATGAAATTTAAGTGCATGTCATACTTTGGTAAGCCCTCTGTGCAGGTATTTATGGCTGAAATCGACGAAAGAGCATCTGGTGATGTGGAAGGCCGATGCCGAAGAAAGAGAAGAAAGAAGGGAAAAAGGCCCTACACTGGGGCAAATTATTTTTGAAAAGGTTCTCTTGAAAAGATCAAAAATCAAAAAAAAAAATCAAAAATCAAAAAATCAAAAAATAAAAAAAATAAAAAAATCAAATTTAATTTCTTGTGGGCGAAGTTTCAGCGTATGCCGCGCACCCTTCTATCCCCCCTTTCTTGACAATCACACTTAATTTCTTGACCAATTGGATGGCAGGATTGGGTCTTATCCCACTGAACATCACAAATATCACGTTGGGCCTGGATTTTGTGCCGCCAACATCACGTTGGGCCTGGATTTTGTGCCGCCAACATCACAAAAATCACGTTGGGCTTGGATTTCGTGCCACCAACATCACAAACGTCATGTTGGGCTTGGATTTTGTACCACCAACTAAGGCAGGCTCGGGTTTAATCCCACTGACCAATGCATCACACTAGGGCAAATTTTTGGATAATTTTCCAAGCAAGTCTTATACAGTTTCTTCATGCATACCAGCATTTCATTTACACTGCCACTAGCCGTGGGTCAGTCCCACTAGTGAGCATTTCTTTTGCACCGCCACTAGCCGTTGGGTCAGTCCCACTAGTGAGCATTTCTTTTGCACTGCCACTAGCCGTTGGGTCAGTCCCACTAGTGAGCATTTCATTTACACTGCCACTAGCCGTGGGTCAGTCCCACTAGTGAGCATTTCTTTTGCACCACCACTAGCCGTGGGTCAGTCCCACTAGTGAGCATTTCTTTTGCACCGCCACTAGCCGTTGGGTCAGTCCCACTAGTGAGCATTTCTTTTACATCGCCATTTCATGTTGGGGTCAGTCCCCTTCGGGTCAGTCCCGATATAATTTCATGTCGGGGTCAGTCTCGATTTAAATTTCATGTCGGGGTCAGTGCCCTTCGGGTCAGTTTCGATTTAAATTCCTGTTGGGGCCAGTCCCCTTTTAAATTTCCTGTTCGGGCCAGCCCCATGTTTAAATTGTCTGTTCGGGTCAGTCCCGATTTAAATTCCTGTTGGGGTCAGTCCACTTTTAAATTTCCTATTCGGGTCAGTCCTGTTTAAATTTCCTGTTGGGGTCAGTCCCGTTTAAATTTTCTGTTCGAGTCAATCCCGTTTTAAATTTTCTGTTCGGGTCAGTCCTATTTAAATTTTTGTTCGGCTCAGTCCCATGATTAAATTCCTCATTCGAGTCAGTCCAATGATTTTAAATTTTGTTCGGGTCAGTTCCATGATTTAAATTTTGTTCGGGTCAGTCCTAGGATTAAATTCTCATTCGGGTTAGTCCCATGGTTTAAATTTTTGTGCGGGTCAGTCCCGTTTTAAAATTCTCGTCTGGGTCAGTCCTATTTTAAAGTTTTGTTAAAGAGATCAGTCATCATTTCAAAAGCGTCAGTCGTTCGAGTCGTTCACAGCCGAATAACACAGGTAAGTATTTGGTGTCTACTTTTTTGTCTCAAGTTTTTTCCAAAACTCAGACAAAGAGGGGCAAACTGTAGACACCAAATTTTTGATTTTTTAACTTCATTGGTTTAATTAATTTAATTTTGCTTTATTTGTTTCAATTCTAGGGTTTTTATTTTATTTTGTTCTAGTTCATTTAATTTTATTATTTATTTATTTTTGTCTTCATACTAAATTTCAAGAAAAGGGAAAAATGAAAAATACAAAAATACAAAATAATGTGTGAAATAGGTGGAAGTTTGCATGCTAGACAAATGGAGAATATGCAATAGGGACAAGTGTCCCTTTTTGTCTTGGACAACACATTATCTAGATGGTGAGGTGTCTAGACACTTGTAGGATAGGGATTTTTGAAAGAAAACAAAAAAACTAGAAAAAGGAAAAAGGAAATAAGCAAGGGGGGCCGGCTGAAAAATGGGAAAGGGGACGGATGGAAAAAAAAGAGGTCAAGAACGGGGCTGAAAAAGGGGTTGAGGGCCGAGAGAGGAAGAAAAATAGAGGGGAGCTATGGCGGCTAGGGTTGTAGATGGAAAAGGAAAAAATGAAAAGAAAAGAGGGGAGGACGGCTGATAAAAGAAAGAGACCAGAGAGCTAGAGGGGGTGACGGCCAGGGTTGAAAAGGAGAGAGTTTTGTGGGTCAGAAAGGGAGAGAGCAGAGAGAGGTGAAGGAAGAGTAAAATGGGGACGGCAAAGCGGGGAGAGTGGAGCAAGCAAAAGAGTGGGCTGAGGAACCGAGAGACCGAGGGAACCAGGAAATCTGGGAAGGAGAAGCCATGAAGAAAAGAACCGAAGCAAGGAAATAGGGAGGAGGAAACTGAAAAAAGAAAAGGCTGAGAGCTAAAAGAGAGTTGGAACTGGTGGCAACCACGGAAGAGGAACTCGCCGCCACCATTGTTGCCGAGAGCTTTACCGGAAACGGCACTGTAAGCCATTCTTTTCGCCTTTTCTTATAGATAGTTTCTATTAATAAATGATAGGACTATGAGAATCATGACTTTGTTCGGTGGCTCTTGATGGCTGATGTGATGTTTCTCTTGTGAGTATGGCCTCTTGTTCTGGTTCATAGATCCATGGTAATAAGTAGGTCGCCTGCTAGAATCCTTAGATCGAGATTTTGCTGCAACAAGATTGAATCTTTCGACTTGTTGCAGCAGCTTGGGCATATTAGTTTCTTTTTTTCTTTGTTTTGCTGAAGCTGTGACTCGATTGATAGACTTGTTTTTGTTCTCTACTTTGATTGGAATGCCATAAATAACATCTAATATTAAAGCTGTGTTTGGAAAAGTCATTAGCTTTGAAACTGATGAACGAATCTGGGGTCTAAGGAATTCCTCCTCTGCTCAGTTTTTTTTCCTCGTTGTGCATTCAGTGTTACTTTTTGGTGATAGTTTTAGGAAGCTTGATGAATATTTGGGATTGTTTTCCAGTTTAAGATCATCGCATGCTGTCAGTTCACCTGCAAAAATTGTAAAAAAAGAAACAAATTAGTGAAGAAGATTGCTTTCTTGTGAATGCATTTTGAAACTGGAAGGGACCTGAATTTTATCCATGCATTGGGTATTCATTTTCTGGTTTGGGTCTGATGTCTTTAAGGGCTAGAGTTTAAGATTTCGGCAGGTATTCATGGCACTTGGTTGTGTTGTTTTGTTGCATCTTATGGAAATACTTAAGTTAAATCTATCCAGTTTTACGTTACTTTGCATGAACTTTTGGTTTGCTAGCTTAGAGTTGCAGATTTGAAACTTTATTTACTTCAGTTTCTATTTGGTTGTCATTTGCTTGGCCGCAAGGTACGTTTTGTCGAAGCTTGTGTTTCGAGGCAACAGCTCTGAGTTCACTTGTGAATTGAAGTGCTCAGTGTTGTCAAGGAATATTTGGATGATAAGTCAGTTGGTTTTGTCTGAATTTCCGTGCGAAATTTCTGCATAGGAATTGCAGAAAGCATTTGTTATTCAAAAACTGGGAGAGTCTTGTTTCCCGAATTTTTCTTGCAGCATTGCATCTTTATTGTGTTTCTTGAAATCGGTTGTCTTCAATTAAAATGGGAGAGTCTTGTTGACATTTTAGTGATTCTTCTAGGAGTTTGTTCCCTAGAGTAAAAACTCGAGGTTGGGTTTAGATTTGAGTTATTTGTCGTAATCTGTGTGCATGAAGTTGTAGCTGTGTTGTTTTGGATTGTAGAAAGCCTTCATCAGAGGCTTCGACTTTGCAGAAATATATTGTAGTCCTTGTGGCGACCCCACTTCCCCCTAAAGCGAACCAGAGGGTTGGCGGGTCGCCTGCCCAACTCTCGCCAGGACTCACGCAAACAATCTCACCCAAATCCTTCAAAAGGTTAACCTAGCTATTACAATAACGATCTCCCAAAAATAGATCAATTGCTAAAACCACAATAACTTCAGAGCTAACAGCAATTGAAGATAGCCAATCGACGGCTCTTAAATACCTCACGCGTTACAACCAAGTAGTAAATTCAAACAACTTCAAAAGTATATATTCATACGACACAAATATTTACATACGAGCCAGATATCAAAATTAGGGTTTACACTTTTCCAGCTTCAAGTGGTAACCCAAGACACAAGTACATTGTTTTATTCGAATTACATTATGAACTGCAAACCAAAGTCACAAGGTTCAAATACATTCATACGCAAATATAAGTAGGCTCAGATGTCTCAAACGTCAAGACCTGTCAAGGAAAACAAATAAACGTGGAGTGAGCTAAAGCTCAGTGATGCCCCAAAACATGCAATCAAATAAAACAAATAACACGTATTGGTTTCAACTGAAGTAAACAAATAGGAAAGCGTATAACAGTACAAGGTAGGATACAGGGGCTCTCAGGAGCCATTCTTCACGCCTGATCAAAATTTACCGTAGTCGACACTCCGTCAACTCTCACTACTTACGATCCATGTAGATCTTTTTCTTTTTCACAACTCCGACACCAATCATACCCCTGTCCCGGGCCCGTGCACCAAATAAGAAAGCGGTAATACTCGAGTATACCCTTCGGATAAACTAGTCGAGGGATTCACCCAACGACGTCACGAAATAAGAAAGCAGTAATACTCGAGTATACCCTTTAGATAAACTAGTCGAGGGATTCACCCAACGACGTCACAGACTAGTCGAGGGATTTACCCAACGACGTCACAAACTAGTCGAGGGATTTGCCCAACGACGTCACAACACTTGAGATATTCACGAAAATATTTCACACAAGTCACCACTCGAACGGCTAGTGTGATAAAGTACATACTGCTCACTTCGATGGATCAAAAACCACTTTGCAATTATCATATATCGAGTCAAGTAAGCACTGTAACCAAATAGTCATAAAACAAGTAGGGACACTCACCAAAAGTGATTCTCAAAAGTCAAGCTGGGAATCGTAGTCCACGTCCTCGCTAAACCCTAGAAAATTCAAGTTTTAAAAACTATAAGTTTTACTAAACAAGCCCTTGGTTTATAAATAAAAGATTATCTTGTATAAACTAGTTTAATTCCTCGAAACAAATCAATAACTCTCTTAAAATTAAGGCTGGAAAAGGAATAAAATGTTTCGTGAGGTTTCTTTAAAAATATTTCCTTTCTAAAGGCAAGCTAGAACCAAATTAGTTCAAACCAGTTTTCTTGCCGAACAAGTTTTCTATGTCTTTTATTTGAAATTATTCAAATCTAGTGTTCTTCCAAATTTCCTCTAAAACAACTGGTCAAGGATAATTTTTATGAAAAACTTTAAAGTTTGGAAGTTAATGCAATTATTCCCTAAAGGTAATAAAACTAGTTTAAGTAAAGAAAAGCATTAACTAGTCGGCAAGGTTTTAAAAGTCCTGATACTTAAATTTTAATATTAACGTACTATACTATATATATATATACATAACTTGCTATTAAGGCAAAATATTTCCACAAGGCTTGATTTAAGGTATTTGAAATCAAAAGATTAAAATGGACTTCACGATTCCAATTCAGTTGCACGTTGTCCTCCAAGTTGCCAATATGGCTAAAACACAATTCAAATATAAATGTCACTAGGGCTTCATCAATCATTAGCCCTAGGTCTCAATAGATCCAGTTCCAAACCAAATTCAATAAAGAAAGTCCAAGATATCGAGACAATAAAAAATGTAAACCATGGACCTTCCAAGCACATTTCAGTCAACCACTTGAACAAATTTACCAAAAATTAAATTCTTCCAAAAACTACTCAAATGGCCAAGAGCTTCATCAATCATTAGCTCTTGACGACAAACAATCACTCCTTGCAACAAACAACTAGAAATTCAACTCAAACATAGAAGATAAGTCACGGCTAGCTTACACTCAAATAACTCTAGAATTTCAGATTTTTCCTTTCTTGCTTTGTTAGTCAAGAAAAATTCCAGCAAATTCAATTCAAGATGCCCATTAGATCTCCAACTTTTACTTGCTAGGAACACTAAACGTATAGCTTATAATCTGTCCAAACCAAGCTAAAGTAAATAATACACAAATCCATCAAATAAACTCACCAAAAGTCCCAACCAATTCGGCCAGCAACCTTGAACAATATCTAGCAATATAATAGTGTAGCTATAGAGCTTTGTCCATAATTTTCTTCAAGTTTTACTTCAACTCAACACGCAAAAAGGTAACTAGCAAGCTACAAGAAAATCTTTAACATCCAATATGACAATCTTAGCTAAAATTCGAAGGAAAAACTAATCAAATGTTCAACCCCTTTTCTAGGCCGCAAAATTCAGATTTCTTTTTTTTTTTTTTTATCCACGACTCATATTCAAATCTTTCATGCATGTCCAAACCAAGTTAATATTCAATACATATACCAGTTTAACATAAGAATCCCAGGCCAAAGTTCATAAAAATAGTTGGAAACTTCACCATTTCCCACATTCGGCCAGCCTGGAAAAATTTCCAGTAACTCTCCTCCCACGGTCTTACCCAAAATTCCAACTTTTCCCTTACTTTCTTCAACTAAACTTCACTTAACACATAAAGCTAACAAATTACATGTATTACCAAACATAAATTTCCATTTTACTGGAATCACAAACTGCAAGACAAACATGTAAGCTCTCGGTTCTTTATCTTAGGTCCAACTTCCATATTTTTTTTCTTATCAAAAATTCCCTTCAGCCAAATATTATTATTCACGGTTAAAAACCAACATGCAGCCCGTATTCAGCTCCATGCATGATCAAACAAACAGCTGCCTACCAGATTTGATCGAAAACCAAGTTCGGATGTCATACAAAAAAAAAAAAAACCATCTAACCAGAATTTCATCCAAATTCTCTCGGTTGACATGCATGCAACCAGTTTTCTGTTTCATTTTTTTTTCTTGTTTAATCCGAACTGATTACCCTCACGTATAGCATAATCATCTAGTTTCCAGCTAGCTAAAGACATAACTAACTCAGATTAGCATAAATTGGTCAATTAAAGTTGCAAATTTCCTGCTTAAGCTCTCGGCAACCACAGTTCCTTCAACATCAGGTTTTTCTGTGACTTAATCTAACATCTAACCACACAACCACCACATGAAAGCCCATAGTCAACACCACCTACCCTTAACCAATCAATCTAGTTCCGGAAATTACCTCAGCTTGGAGTACACACACACGATTAGCAGCAGAAATTATTTTCCTTCCCTCGGCAGTCCAGAAAAATGCAGACCGCTAGCTCTCTCCCTCTCTCCCTTGCTTTGGCTTGCGCCTAGGTGAAGGAAATCTGGTCTCAAGCTCTTCTCCAGCTCACGGATGGAAGACAGACTGAATCGCAAGTCTCTCTCTTCCCTCTCTAGTTTACGGACAGAAAGAAAAGAAACAAGAAGCTCGACTCCCTCTTTCTCACTCTCGTCGATGATACCAAGGCAGGGAAATGGAAGTGAAGTGGAGTTGTTGTGGGTGGGACTGATGTGTAGTGGAATGTATATATTGCAATGTTTTAGTGGAGTTGAGTCGGCAATAGGAATGGAAAGTGCTGGAATAAGAAATGGAAATGGAACCGGCAGAAATTGGAAATGTTTGGAATGATTGTTTAAGGTTTCCGTGGCTGCATGGTAAATCCAAGATAGTGGAGGACTAGTTTGGTCTTTTCACACTTGTTCGACCTTCCACTTAGGTTCTCACTCGTAAACTAATTCCAAAATTTACCCCGGATGAAATTCAATAGCCTACTGAAGCACTAATCTTGCGAGAATTCAATTATCGAGACTTCATTGTCCTAAAAATAATTATGAAGGTCCTAATCTAAAAACGATTTCATCTTAATACTAAAGTTCCCGTTAACACTTAACATTATTAACACTTAAAATTAGCTATCGAAACTAAAAAAATTAATATTAAAGCATTAACATAATCTACATCAAGAAGTATTAATTTATCTTGGCAAAATTCAAATAGTCCAATATTTTGCACAATAAACTTATTTGCGACTTTAAACTTATTAAAATCAAGTTTGACCTTAAAATACAACCATAACATTCTCAATATTTATTTATCATTTTATTTTCGAAACTTATTGACTTTATTATTTTTAAACCATGAAATACCTATCTTCAAGTTTATAAACTTGTATAATGTTTAAACTAATATACTTTCTCAATCCAGTATTAATTATGGCTTATAGATACTCCATTTTTCTTTTTAAGACTAACTAAGCTCTAGGTTGTTTGTGAATTAAATTTTGTTTCACAACCTTAACTTCTCAAGTTTTATAGTCTCTTAAATATTATAAAAAAATAATTTAAGTGATTAGGAGCCATTTCGTGTATATAGTCATAACAAATTACCTTAGAGTTTCTAAAACATTATATGAGTCTTAATCTCATTACCAATTCAACCATTCAACATAATTCAGCAATATTACTTCAAAATCCATTAGGTTTGGTAGCTCTAAAACAAGGTTAATGTTCATATATAAATTTTAAGATCTTTGTCGCGCCCCACTTTTTTTGGAAAAAATAAAATAATTGTTTTTTGTTGAATTTTATTGATTTGGGAAAAATGAATTTTGTTGATAAAAACAAAAATGGGTCTAAATGGGACTTTTGAAAATGCGACGATTTGACCCAAGAAAAATAGTTCAAAAAGGGTTTTTATATGAAAAATGGAGTCGCCACTTGGTATAGAGTTAGGGTGTACCAAGTCACCCAAAAAATGAAATTTTTAAAGAAAAAAGTAAGAAAACCCTTTTTAAACGACTCCTAGTCCACGTAAAACAAAGAAAAAGGTTCGGGAGTCACATTTGACGAAGGGGAAGGCAAGGATAAAAATCCAAGGCACCCCTTCGACCTAACCAAGGCTAGTTGCGTGATTTAACCCTTATTTTCCTATATTTTCTACCCAAAGTATGTATTGCAAATTGGATTTGACTAATGAATGAGAAATGCAATCCTAAATCTAAGAAATGTTTCTTATGAGGCTTTTGGTCCCATTCACACGAGTCGTGACGGCCAATAAGGAAAGTCCTCATAGAAAATCATGAATGATGCAAATGAGGACTCAAATGAGAGTGTAAGTGTGCAAAGTGTAGAAAAAAGTGCATGTGTGCAATTTGAAAGTGTTTGTGTGCAAATGAATAAAAATATAAATGCTCGTGTGCAAGTGAATGAAAATAGTAAATATATAAGTAAAATAGGTGCAATGTGTGAAGTGAAAAGTAAAGAAAGTGAATAAGTGTGTGAATATGACATGTGGATTTAAAATATATAATTAGTGAGGAAAATAATGAGAAAATGATATGAAAATGCATGAACTTAGAGGAATGCATCAGGTCGGGTACGGGAATGACCTCTAGTTTTTGTGATTTTAATTTTCCTTTTGATTAGAAGGAAAAACTAGCGTGCTAAGGCTATTTTGAAGCCACACTCGCTCGTTTCCCTTACCCAAGGGGGTTTCTCAGGCAAATGGACCCTATAACTAGCATGAAATGCAAAGGCCTAAAATGAAAGGGAAAAGGTTAGAGGGACATGCCAAATGCCATAAAAACTAAAAAAAATGCATGAAATGTAGTGGAGCATGCGAATGTGAACTAGCGAGGAGGGTCCCTAAGGGTCTAGCGTTGGACTAGCCCATATTTAGGAATTCCTACTAGCGTTTGGACTAGAGGAATACGGGACAATGAACCACCACTAGCGTTGGACTAGTGTGGTGACGTACATTCCATTCACCATATTCATTGATAAATATAGAAAGCAAGTAGACATGCAAAATCATTTATAACACGTAGCACATAACACTTGTAGACACCAAATTTTGAATAATTTTATATAGCATCTATTTCATGATTTTCATTTTAGATTGCTTGCGTTCGTTGTTTACTTTTAGTTTTAATTTTTGGTTTTAGCTTTTAAGTTTAAAGTTAGCGAAGAGCTTTTAGAAAAAAAAGGAAAACATCAAAAATATGTTGTAGTCATTTTGTTTTTATTCAATGCTTTCTTGAAAAGAAAAATTCAAAAAAATAGGCTTTAGTTGGATTGGAAAAATGGAAAAAAGAGAAAAAGAAAAAAAGGAAAATTTGTTCACAAAAATATGTTTATTTCTTTAAATTCAATCTTTGGGCACTTTAGTTATTTTTATTAAGTTATTTTGAGGAAAAAGAAAATGATGAAAAATGGAAAATTTAAAATTTAAAAATGGCTATTTTTGTTTAGTTTTTTGTTTAAAATTATTTTTGTTTTGTTATTATTATTATTACCTGGTTTGTGTAATTTTGTTATTATTATTATTTATATTTTATTTTATCATTTCTGTAATTATCAAGTTGTTTTTAAAAAAAAAAAAAAAAAAAAAAAAAAAATGCTCGCGGCATGCAAGCTGCATTTTGCCGCAGCTTGCAAAGGGGTCATCGAGCGGCTCCTTAGCTGCAAATACAGGGAAAGTTGCTGGAGTTTTAGGGTTGGGGTTTGCTCGTATAAAAGCCAAGAGAAAGGCTACAGCCGCAAGGGGGATTTTTTGGAGAGCATCGACAGGCCAAAAGAAAAACTGAGCGAGGGTTTTGGGGAGAAGGGAGTTTCAGGGCAAAAACAAAGCACAGAGAGCTAGTGTAGGAGGAAATCTGGAACAAAAGGGAACGGCTATAGGGAAAAAGCTAACGGGGAAAGAAAGAGGAGAGAGTTGAGACCGAGAGAGAGTGGGAAGAGAGAAGAGTGGAGCGTGAGAGTGCTGCGACAGTGGAGGAAAGGGAGGACAGCGGAGGAAAGAAACTGATTGCCGGGAAGGAGGGAGGATAAAGACCTCATCTTTTGACTGTGTCAAGCCTCAGCCGGGAAGGAAGAAACCCAAAGGTAACAGCTTTCCACTTGAGAGTTTGCTTACGAGTTGTTGAGCTATGTTCAAAATGCAGAAAAGTTTCTGCCTTTACGTCTGTTATCGTCCTCCATGCGAGTTTTATTTGTAAATCTGCGTTGGGTTGGGCTGGAATTTGAACGGGTAGGATTTGTGTTTAGCTGTGGGAGGTATGTGATGAATTCATGAGGTTGCTGTTTAACATTCATGACCGATTCTGTTGTGTTTGGATGAACAAATCCAGAAGAATGGCATACGACTTCTGGACAGCTGCGTTTGATTTTTTTTTCTGGTTGCTTATGTGTGGTGGTATTTCTTGCTATTTGCCTTTCCCGGCTATGCTTTGTACCTTGTCCCTGCTATTCTAGATACGCTAGGATTGCATTTGAGAATCCTGGTAATGGGTAAACTTGTCTGCATGTTGAAATGAAAAGAAAGCTGCAGAAAATTGCATCTGAAAAATGCAGAAATGTTTTCGGTGTTTGCGGCTGGTCTTTCTTTTGTTTGTTCATAGGTTCCAGTAGCAGTTTTCCTTGCGTTTCTGTGGAATCTTGAGGATTGCTTAAAAGCTTGTTTGAGGGGTCTTGGCTTGGGCAGCATTGCGCCAAATTTTAGCTTCTGTCTTTCTTTTACAAGGCATGCGTGTGAGTAAGAACTTAGAAAATAGCAACCATCAACCCAGATTTTTCTGTTTTGATCAAGCAACGATAGTGTATTGTTGGGCTTGGTTGATGATTTGGGGATTGTCTTATGATCATTTGATTCAAAAGTTGTTTTTGATTGGTAATGTTTGGATTGGTAATGAAGCAACAGGCTGCGGTTGAAGGGAAACCAGAAAATGAGAAACAAAGGCTTCGTTGCATGCATGAAATAATTCTGAGAAATACATTTCCACCTTTACTTTCTCAATTAATCCTTCTAAGGCCCAGAAGCTTTGAAAATCAATCAATTGGGTCCCTGCAATTTTGCAGCAACGTTGCAAAGACCCCATTAAGTTCTAATTTGTGCAAATAGGTCTTAGAATAGTTGTTTTTTAAGCCATTACTTGACTTTTTCTTTGCCCTTGAATTTTTGAAGTTCCTAAAAGCGTTTGATTAGATTTGAGTGTTTGGTTAATGCTTGCATTTGAGCCCTTGGTAGCTTTTAATTTTACAACTTCATTGCTTGTTTGTTTCAATTGACTACCATGCTTCGTTTCAATTGCACTTAATTCATAACATTAGGGGCTTTATGACCAAGTGAGCTTGTGTTTGCCTATTTTCTTTAATTTTCCCAAATAAATTGGTACCTTGACCTTTTTATTATTTTGGAGGGTAAATTGGTAATTCCACTTCATTAGGACATCGATTCGAGGGAGGTACACTCTATCCCTATTTGCATTTCATTTGACCTTATGTGCTCCTATGTGTTATGTGGATATGCATGTCTACTTCGCTTTCCTTGCCTTGACTAAATTTCTTTCATTTAGTTCATTTACTTTTCGCTTTTGTTTAAGTTATTCGTTATGGGGTATGTGTACACCTCTTGGCTTGTAATAGATAGGGCCTGGCGAGCAATTTTATTTATGTTTTATGGGGTATGTGTACACCTCTTGGCTTGTAATAGATAGGGCTCGGAGAGCATCTGGTCCATTTCCCCTTCCCCTTGGTTGCTTGCTTTTGTTGCTACATGTTTAATTGCTTTATTAGGCTCTTGCATCTAGTCGAGCATGCTAAGTGCTACGTGCTACGTGTTTACGAGCGTTTTGGCATGTCTACTTGCTTTCATAACCATGAATGAATGGAATGGATGAATGTACGTCACCACACTAGTCCAATGCTAGTTGTGGCTCATTAGGCCATCCCTTTTTGTTAGTGCATATTTGCATGTTCACTACAGGTCATGCATTTTTCTTAGTTTTATCATTTGGCATGCTCCTCGAGCCCCCTTTCCCTCATTTTAGGATTCATTGCATCTCATGCTAGTTAGGGTACATTTGCCTGAAGAGTCCCCTTAAATATGGGATATAGACGAGTGTGGCTTTTTCTAAGCCTTAACACGCTTGTATTCCCTCTATCAAAGGGCAAATTGAGTCACGATTTAGGTCTCCCCGTACCCAATATGCATAAATTTCCTAGGCTCATGCATTCTCAATCCACTCTATCATTACACTTTCACTTTTGTCTCATTTGCACACATGCACCTTTTTATCACCTTCACTTGCACACGAACACTTTTTTATCTTCACTTGCACACGAGCCCTTTTATCTTCACTTGCACACGAACATTTTTACCTTCACTCGCACACGAGTACTTTCATCTACATTTGCACACCTTCACTCTTATCCTATTACTTTTATCATTTTTCTCACTTCACAAACTCACACTTTCACATGGCATGCATTCCACTCATTTTTCACGTCATTTAGGTTTAGGTGTGACCTCTCCAAAAGGATCATTATTGGGCTTCACAATTAATGTGATTAGCACCACTCAACCTTTGAAGAGAAATTTCCCCCAATACCCCTAGGTCTAGGTTTTTGCATTCATATAGACATATCCAATATGTGATACATACCTTGGGTAGAAAAATTAGGAAAAATGGTTCAAGTCACGCAACTAGCCTTGGCTAGGTCGAAGGGGTGCCTTGGATTTTTATCCTTGCCTTCCCCTTCGTCAAATGTGACCCCCGATCCCTCTTTTGGTTACGTAGACCCAAAGTTCTCAAAAAGGGTTTATTTACTTTTTTTATTCAAAAACAAAAATCATTTTTGGGTGACTTGGTACACCCTAACTCTATACCAAGTGGCGACTCCATTTTTGATACAAAAAACCCTTTTGAACTTCACTTGGCCAAATCGTCGCATTCAAAGTCCCATGGCCTTTTACTTTTCATTTTGCACACGTTCACACCACACACACATCACACAATTCATTCACTCATTCAAAAAGTGGGGCGCGACAACACTTAGCATGCTCGACTAGATGCAATGTCCTAATAAAGCAATTAACACATAGCAACAAGAGTAAATAACCAAACTAATGAACCTATTTACATTCACTAACTAAAACAAAAGGGGAAGGGAAAAATGGACAAAATGCCCTATCTATTACAAGCCAAGAGTTGTACACATACCCCACGAATAAATAAAAGAAATACTTAAAATGAAAGGAATTAAAGCAAATTTAAGAAAGCCAAGTAGACATGTAATTCTCAATTAGCACATTTGATCACATAGGGAGAGACAAAATAAAAAGAAAGTTATACCTTCCCCGTTTGTGAAGCTAGTAAAAAGGAAAAGGTCCTAACTTTGGCTAAAACCATCAAACAAAGGATTAACGCACCAATTTAATAGTAAAATATGAACAAAATCAATTTGAATTCACCAAATCCTTCAAAAATAAAATAAAAAAAAATCAAGGCGCCACAAATGACTATGAAATTTAACCATTAAAACCCTTCAAATAACCAAGCAAGTCCATATTCATCAAATGAAATTCCAGTTTGAAAGGAAAAGGAAACTTGAAGGATCAAATTGATTAATCTTTTCAATTGCTTGGGCCATAGTGCAACCAAAGGAAACTTAAGGGGTCAAAGTGAAATTTTAGAAAGATGATTTCATGCAATCTCATGCAAGCAAACGTAAGAAACTTCATTCTGCAACAATCATTCTTGCCGAAAATTTTCTGCAACTCAAAACACCATTTGCTACTTTCATTTCCGCAAAACATGTGTCAACCTCAACACAAACTTGATCACAAATCTTTCAACCAAACATCAAGAAAAACATTTCAAACAACTTCAACATTCAATCAAACCAAAACATAACAGAAAAATCATGCAAATATCATGAAGAAAAATTCTGCAATTATTCTCTTATGCCTTGAAGCTTAACAACCTCGCATGACAGATTTAAAAGAAACTTTCAGACCGAATCCCAAACTCAAGTTCCTACTAACTTATCATGCATGCAAAAAACCAGAATGAAGAAGATTTTCATGCAAATAAGAATGCAAACCAAGCTCTCGGCAATAAAAGGATTCAGCATCTGAGGAAATTTTCTGCAACAAACTAGTTACTAACCTTCACTTTTCAAGCACCATTAAACAGCTTCAAACACATATTTTAACCAAAGTTCTCTTAATCAAACTTCCCAACACTTTAAACCAAACAATCGAAGCATGAACTTGACATTCAAATCAACAAAGATAGAGGAAGAAAACAGGCAAACATGGAAAATACTTCATGCAAGGCTAACGGATGCAATGGATACAACTACAACCACAAAATTTACTACACTCTCCATGTTCAAATGCCGAATTTTAAGCACAACTTGGATTGTACATTCTCCAATCCAAACAACTTCATTTGGACCAAACAACCAGAAAACTTAGCCACTTTATTTAAACAAAACAGAAAAACTTAGCAGGACATCAATGGTTCTATACTTCAGTAAGCAATGCTCTTGAACTTCAGTATTTGCATGGCATATGCATTCAAACATCTCAAATCAAAAAACCTGTTTCAAAATCCTATCATGCGTACAAAGGGATGACCGAATCAGAAACAACAAGGACCTTCACGCAAGCCAAAAATGAGGACAAGACTCTCAGCCAAATGGAAAAAAAATGCAGCAACCAAAAGGTCTTTGGCAATTTTAGCAACACCGACAATAAACATTGTTGCAACCATCAAAAGGCTTCAGCCCTGCTACCTCATTTCCAGCCCCAAAAGAAAACTATGAAAACTAGTTCATTATACAAAAACTTCACCTAAACTCTAAACAAAACCAGAATTATTCTAACGTAGGAAAACAGAAAAAAGAGAAGAAAGGAAGCCTGGTCTATCACGGGTAAAGGAAGGAATGGCTCTTGCCGTGTCTTTCCTTTTGGGCAACGAGGGAAACAACGTATTCATGACATCTTAAACCAGCACCAAGTC
Organism: Coffea eugenioides; assembly: GCF_003713205.1. Taxonomy (NCBI): domain Eukaryota; kingdom Viridiplantae; phylum Streptophyta; class Magnoliopsida; order Gentianales; family Rubiaceae; genus Coffea; species Coffea eugenioides. The sequence goes on from NC_040043.1 coordinate 21,963,486, forward strand.
ATCACAGAACACCAAAAACAGAACACAGTTAATTAATCTCATGCAGGGCTTAATCATCCAGCATTTAGTTAGCTAAACACACAACCCAGTGAGAATCAAACACTTTCCAGCAAATCTCATTCTAAAATACCCATACAACTCCCAAAACAACTCCATCGGCTAAGCTGGAAAAGTGTTTAGCAGTCCAACAACTTCTAATAAAAAAAAATCCAGCCATGCAATCAGATTCCTGGCCATAAGGTTCACATGCAACACCAAATAAAAAGCTATCTACCAGATTGGGTCCAAAACTAAGCTCAGATCATCACAAATTAACGAATTAAGGCTGCAAATTCCAGCTCAAGCTCACGGCAGTTCCAATTCCTTCTCAAACAGATTTTTCTATGATTTAAGCTATCATCTAACCACACAATCCCACATGCATGCTTATAGTCAGCTTCATCAACCCATAAACAAGTCATCTAAGTTCAGAAATTACCTTAGCTTGAAGCCTAAAACACACGACTAGCAGCTGCAAATTCTTCCTTCTCGGTCAGTCCAGAAATTTCAGTCCGCCACTCTCCCTCTTCATTGCTCAAACTTGCGGCTGGATTGAAGATAAAATAGCTCTCGGTTTTCCACCTGCTCACGGCTAGAGTAAAGAGTGAGCAGCAGGTCTCCCTCTCTCTTCTTTTAGCTTACGGCCGAAAAGAAACAATGAGATGCTCCGCTCTCCCTCTCGGTCGTTAATTCCTATGTAGTTGCTCCCTCACAGCTCACGGCAGAATAAGGCAATGGAAATGTGGAACCAATGATCTGGAAGGTTTGTGGTGATTAGTAGTTGATATAGTGGTGTGTGGTAGTGGAGAAAGAAACCGGCACTAAGGATAGAAAATACTAGAATGTGAAGTGGAAATGGATTCGGCAGAAATAAAATTGTGATTTTTTTGATTTTTTCAAGAAAACAGTGAATTTAAATCAAAACAAACAACAAAGCATATTTTTTCGAGTGCCTTTTCCTTTTCCAAAATTTAGGTTAAAATTCTTATAAAATAAAAATGAAACAAAACTAAAAATGAGATAAAAGACAAAAATAAATTAAAATGCTATATAAAAAAAATGCTAGAAAAATATCCAAAACAAAAATTATGAAACTAATAGATATAATTATCACTAAAATAAAATAAAAATAAAAATAAAAATTAAATAAAAGTAGAAATAAAATAGTTCAAAATTTTGGTGTCTACAGTTTGCCCCTCTTTGTCTGAGTTTTGAAAAACTTGAGACAAAGAAGTAGACACCAAATACTTACCTGTTTCATTCGGTGGCGAACGTCACGAACGGTGGACGCTTTAGAAATGGGGACTGACCCCTTTTGACAAACTTAAAATGGAATTGACTTAGACAGGAAATTTAAAGCGGGATTGACCCGAACGAAATTTAAAGACGGGACTGACTAGAGAAGGAAATTCAAATCATGGGACTGGCCCGAACAAGCTTTAATCGCAGGACTGACCCGAATAAGCTTTGAATCGCGGGACTGACCAGAATTTTAATCGCGGGACTTTTAATCGCGGGACTGACCCGAACAGAATAAGCTTTGAATCGTGGGACTGACCCGAAAATGCTTTTGATCATGGGACTGACCCGAAAATGCTTTTGATCGTGGGACTGACCCGAATAAGCTTTTGATCATGGGACTGACCCAAAATGCTTTTGATCATGGGACTGACCCAAAATGCTTTTGATCGTGGGACTGACCCGAAAATGCTTTGATCGTGGGACTGGCCCGAAAATGCTTTTGATCATGGGACTGACCCGAAAATGCTTTGATCGTGGGACTGACCGAATAAGATTTTAATCGCGGGACTGACCCGAAACAGGCTTTGAATCGTGGGACTGACCCGAAAATGCTTTTGATCATGGGACTGACCCAAAAAATGCTTTTGATCGTGGGACTGACCCGAATAAGCTTTGAATCGTGGACTGACCCGAAAATGCTTTTGATCATGGACTGACCCGAAAATGCTTTTGATCGTGGGACTGACCCGAATAAGCTTTTGATCATGGGACTGACCCAAAAATGCTTTTGATCGTGGGACTGACCCGAAAATGCTTTTGATCGTGGGACTGGCCCGAAAATGCTTTTGATCATGGGACTGACCCGAAAATGCTTTTGATCGTGGGACTGACCCGAATAAGCTTTTGATCGTGGGACTGACCCGAATAAGCTTTTAAATCATGGGACTGACTCAAATATGCTTTGAATCATGAACTGCTCACTAGTGGGACTGACCCACGGCTAGTTGCGATGCAAAATGAAATGCGCACTAGTGGGACTGACTCACAGCTAGTGGCAGAGTAAAATAAAAATGCCTTGACAATCGGTCAGTGGGATTAAACCCGAGCCTGCCGCGATAAAATTTGTGTTCATTTTTTTATTGATGATTTTTTTTCTTTTTACTTTTCTTTTTGACTTTTGAAAATCTTTCCGAAAAATTAATTTGCCCCAGTATGATGAATTTTTGCAATGTGAGTCCAGAGTTGATTCTGTATCGCCATGCTGTTGCATTTTTCGATGAAATTTGCTTGCGACATTTTCAATCTGCCTTTGTTCACCGGAGAACTCTTTCCGACACCGATTCCAGTGCGAGGTGTGATTACTTTCATCTGTGTATGCAATTTTTCTGCAAAAGAGAAAAGAAAACAAAGAAATTGCCACCATCATTTGATCCGTTTTCCTTTGAGAATCGTGTAAACATGAGTCTTTCGATGCCTTTATCAACTTTTGCTGCTGCAGTCGATAGAGTTGGATTTTTCACCCTAAGGCAAACTGATCAGGTATGTGCTTTGCCATATTGTGAAGTCTGCGTAATTGACTTTGTTGAACTTTAACCCTTTTCAAGAGATGACTGAACCCAAGTATGCTTCGAATAAACCACGGGGATTGTTATTCACCAAAATTCAAAGATAAAGAATGAAATATGCAAGAAAATTCACATGTCATGTAAGAATAAATATGCACAAGAATGCACACATAACCACTTGTGCTTAAATTCTACAAAAAATGCCATGAATGCAAGTAATTTGGAAAAATGAGCTTCCTAAGAATGTATTTGCAAAAGAATGTTTTACAAAATGACACAGTTTTGGTCAACAAATGTCATATTCAATTCTCTGGATATCTTTGTTCTGGAATTCAAAATTGACAGAAGTATGACAAAATGAGGAGAAATCCAAATGAACCAAATCACCAGCTGTTCTTCCTCGTGCTCGCTCGCTGCAAAATCCTACCTTGGTGCCCTTTCGGGTTTTTACCAAGGTTGCCCCCCCTTTTTTGTTTCGTTTTGTCTTTTCTCTTTTTTTCTTTTTTCTTTTTTTGAGGTGCCCTTTCGGGTTTTCACCTAAAGACGCAAATGAAAGAGCTCAACCATGATCGACTCAGGAGTTTGAGTTGAAGATTTCTGGCATCAGTAAAATGCACTTCCCTTAGAAGTTTAAGTGAAGGCATTATAGACATCACTTGCCAATTGATTAGCGAAATTCCTAATAGAAATACAGCAAGTGACGAAAGTCAGGACTTTTGGGCTTTTGTAATGAGGTCAGGTGGGGTGTTTTTCAAGAAAAGTTGAGGCTTGAAAGCAAGTTTGATGAAAGGTGTGAAATAACCTGAGATTGCATCATTTTGAAATTATCTCTAATTTTGAACGAAACCGAGGAAATTTGCCCCAGTTTGATTGGATTTTCTCTTTCTTTGCATTTTCTTCATTGCATTTTCCTCACTTTTTGCATTTTCCTTCAAAAACTAAATTTGCCCCAGTGTGGGGTTCTTTCTTTTCTCTTTTCCTCTTTTTCCTTTTTCCTTTTTTTTTCAAAATGAATTTGCCCCAGTATGGGGATTTTTCCTTTTCCCTCTCTGATAATCTCGTTTCAAAATGAATTTGCCCCAGTGTGGGGTTTGCAATTCTCAGGGGCTGCCAAACGAAAATTATTGTTCTGATAGCTCAAAAGGGATGACTAGGGATGAAATGTTTTGATTGGAAAGGAAGATGGCCTGACCTTTGCCTCGTCCCTTGCATGATTTCCAAAAGAAATTTGCATAATCAAAAATAAAACTTCTTACACATGTCTGAGTTGATAGGTTGAGAGACTGTTTGTCCGTCCATCTCTTCAAGGATAAGTGCTCCACTCGGTAGCACCTTTTTGAATGACAAATGGCCTTACCAGTTTAGGCCAAATTCGTCTTTGATTTCATCTTGCATTGGCAAATCTCGCTTTAACTCTTTGTCCTTCTTCTCTAAAGGACCGGTGGCGGACCTTTTAGTTATGAACACAGGCCATACGACATTCAACTGCTTTTCATCCATCAAAATCAATCGTCGGTGACGCTGCTTTAACCAATCAGCTTAGAACTTGGCAGAGGAGGGATTTCTTGATGAAAGGCTTTCTTAACGAAAAGATTTTCAATGAAGAGCTTTCTTAATGAAGGGATTTTTCAATGAAGGATTTTTAATGAAGGGATTTTTGGCCTTCTCAAAGAAGGGATTTCTGACCTTCTCAAAGAAGGGATTTTTCAACGAAGGGATTTCTGACCTTCTCAAAGAAGGGATTTTTCAACGAAGGGATTTCTTAATGAAGGGATTTTTAGATGAATGGTATTATCGGAATCCAGAACAGTGATATTCAAAGGGTCAAATAATTTCATCTTTGGCCATTTAAAAGAATTAAAATTCAGGACAATAATCAAATAAACAAATTGTGCATTTAATGGAAAAACTAATCAAAGCGAAAACAAGACAAAAGCTTAATTGCGAAAGATGTTTTCATGAAGCTATTCACATATGCAAGAAATGGTTTTTGTGAACTTTAGTAAATAACAACCCCTAGATTAACCGAAATTCCCTTCGAGAGGGAAGATACTCGGCCATCCAAATTGTGCAAAGCTCCTTCAGGATTTTCAAATTTCGTCGTTGGAGGTGGATGCCTCGAAGGTGTCCTGGTGTTCAGGAAAAGGATTTGTACTTATGATCGGCCCTTGTTCACCTCTTTTCCTTAGCACTATTTCTCCTGCCTCGATCATGTCTTGGACTTTGTGCTTAAGTGCCCTGCAATCGGCGGTTGAGTGGCCAGGTACTCCCGAATGATAGGCACAAATAGCATGTGGATTGTACCCAGCAGGCATGCCATGAAGGTAAGTTGGAGGGGGAATCACGCCTATTTTGTTGGCAACCTTCAATTGCTCATACAATTGGTCCAAAGGCCTGCCTAGGTTGGTGAAGGTTCGAGTACGGCTTTGATTGTAGGTTTCAGTGGGTCGGGGATAGTTGTAGGTGGGTCTATTTGGTGGGGGAAATCTTTGGTGGTAAGGAGGCCGAGGACGAGCTTGTTGAAAGTTTGGTTGAGATATTTGGAAAGGGGTTGTAGGCGGGTTGGCATAATTTGGGCGAGGTCGAGGATGAGTGATATTGGTGTGGTAAACAGGATGAGGATTTGAGTAGTAGGGGTAAGGGTTTGAGTAGGTAGGGTATTGTCGAGGTCTGGGTCTTGGGACAGGGTTTTGATTCCAGGTGAAGGCAGTTTCCCCCTCTTTCTTTTTAAATTGCGGGTTCTTCTCACTAGTCCCCTGTCCTTGCAAAGCATCCAACTGGGATTTGAGGGCAGAGACATTAACAATCTTCCCAACTTTCACGAAGTCATCGTACTCCTCAAGTTTATTGACAATGGCGGCGAACGAGCATCCAGTCATGCGGAAAATTTCTTCAAAATACGGGGGATCATGTGCTTTAATGAAAGTGCGTATGATTTCGTCCTCAGTCATCGGTGGCTCGACTTTTGCAGCTATTTTCCTCCACCTCTTGGCATAAGTCTTGTGATCCTCGGAGGGTTTTCTTTTTGTTCCTTCCAACGTGGTTCATGTCGGAGCCAACTCGCAGTTATACTCATATTGCCTTACAAAAGCATTGGACAAGTCAATCCAGGTTTTTATTTCTTCGGACTTCAAATTTGAGTACCAGTCGAGGGCATCCCCCTCCAGACTTTCCGGGAACAACCTTTGAGGCAGGTTCTCGTCGTCTACAGGCTTTCCCAACTTGTTAACGAATAGTCGGAGGTGTGTCTTGGGATTACCCGTCCCATCGTACTTGTTAAACTTAGGGGTTTTGAACCCCTCGGGCAATTGCACATTGGGAAAGAGACAAAGCTCTTCGTAGTCCAGGACTCCTTGCTTGTTCATCCCCTGACTCTTCCTCATAAACTCATCAAAACGATCAAGGCGTTTGAGCAGCTTTATATCAACGGGAGCAGAAGATTCCCCCATTTCTGCCTTGGTTTGAACAATATGGTCTGGTAGGAATGGCTCAGCAACAGGGTGATAAAAGGTATGTGGCTCAGGTGGTATATTTGAAGTGATTTGGGGTGGTGGACCTCGCGTGTGAGTAAGAAAAAATGAAGGATGAGGAGGGTAAGTGTATGGCAAATTTGTGGTGGGATAGGTGAAAGTTTCTTCGGGTGCAATAGGAAATGATGGAGTAACAGTGGCATGGGCCGAAGGTAGGACAAACGGCTCTTGCTCAGGCTGTCTGGCGGGTACAGGTTCGGGTTGAACTCCGCTGCTAATTAGCTCATCATTCAACTTCCTTTGGGCGGCCATCTCAGACGCCATCTCTCCAAACTTGGTAAGCATCTCAGTCAACTGAATCCCCAAACTTGCAGTCTCGGGTTGAGCGGTAGTAGCAGACCTATCTGACTGTTCCGGTTGTGAACTCATGTTTACACGACTCCTCTGGGCTTGACTACGGGATCGCGTTATGATGGGGCTTCGACGAGAAGCTATATTTAAATATTACCTGAGAATTTTTGAAAGATTGCCTTTAGATTTAACCCTCGCTTAGTTATTCCAATAAAAACAAAGAAAAAGAAAAGAAAAAACAAGAGTTAGTAGATATTCAGAAAATTCGGATGCATGTCCTATGGGGGAACCCTTTTGTGCCAAGGGTAGGCCTAGCATGAAAATGCAGTCCTCCAGAGCAGGCACTATACAATACCTGATGGATCCGATCGACTGATCGTGTGAGGAATGATTTGAAAAATTTGGCCACTTGGAGTGAGAAGAGACATTTGCCCTAAAACATGAGGACGAAGTCGGAACGGATTGCTTGCTTTGATCTACACATAAAATGATTTGTGAAAGGGATTGCCATGTCTCGATTAATTTATTCAATGAACCCTAAAGGGGAAAAAGCGAGTCAAATGGATAAAATTGGTGATTTATTCAAAATCGACCGATTTACCTAAAAATAGGTAAGCTGGATAACATTGACGATTTATTCAAAATTGATCGAATAGATAGACTTGGTCAACTGAATTGAATGAAATTGATGATCTCTTCAAAATCAACTTGATTTCGCCCTAAAAATGGGTAAATTGGCCAAAGAGATGAAATGGAGTTAATGATTTATTTTAAAAATCGGCCAAATCCCTAAAAGGGTAAATTGGTCAAATGAATTGATTTATTCAAAAATTGACCGGATGACCCTAAAAAGGGTAAATTGGTCAAATGAATTGGATGAAATGAATTTATTCAAAAATGATTAGATTGAACTAAAATTGAATGAATTGACAAAAATGGATTGGATAAAATGGATGATTTGTTCAAAAATCGATTGAGTTCTCTACCCATTGGGTAGTTTCAAGAAATCATTACAATGCCTTAGTCTATGAGCCTCCTAAAATCAAGATTTGGCCTCCATTGATTTATCGTCTCAATAGTGAAGAATTATTTGGGTTTCTTCAAATTAATGTCCTTTACGCAAGGGATTTTTACCAATTTTGATAAAGTGGCCAAAAGGTGATTATTAGACGCTCATATTCCAAAGATCGCTCTATGAAAATGATCGGATCCTACCTTACCTTGTGCACTACCCTTTTGGATGATACAAAAAATGTAAACGTGCAAGTCTCCTTGGATTAAGTATCCGAGACATATGGTGGCTTATTCCTAAACACGGGATCCCCTAAATGGCATTCCCTTCCTAGGGTGGATGCGTGATGCCAGTTTATTAAAAGCAGTAAGATATGCAATTTGAAATGAGACATGACCTAAGGAACCCTTTGTTTGCCAGGGTAAGCCTAAAAATGACATGCCATTATTAATTTACGAATGAAATACACCGAAATTTCTAAACATGCAATAGCCTATCTATAAGGGTAGGTCCTAAAAGAAGGTCATGCCCGACCTCTTATTTCCTAACGTTTGTGAATGCAAAGGCAAGAGACAAGGAAAGTTAATTCAACACATAATCACATAACACGTTGGACAATTAAATGATATAAAAAGTAGGAAAAGTAAATAAGGAAAAGGGTGGGATCCCTCCCCTCGTGAATGGTGTCCCTACTAGGGCAAGGCAGACTCTACCCTAGGTGAACTATATGGATGCATGCGGTTGGGGTTCACTAATGCATCTAGACTCGATAAGCTCAGGTCCCCAAGCCTTCAGACTCGTGGCCAAGGGTCATCAATCCCAAGGCCCTTTGTCGGTGGCTCGAGCGATTCCCCAAACACCGCTACGCACACGTCGTGTTACGGCTGCATGTTTGAGTGAATCTATAAAAAACCCTCAACCTTCGACTAAAAACTAAAGGCTATCAACCCAAAGTTTAAAGCGGAAGATTGAGTGACCCATTGGATCGTGCTACGCACACGTCGTGTCACGATCACACGTCCAAGTGGGTCTCCTAATCCTAATAGGGTGGAGTGGCGTGACAAGCCACTAAAAAGAAAATAAAGAGGGATGAATAATAAAGCGTATGCGCGTATGATAGTATACGTTTTGGAGGGGAGGGATCGAGAACCAACGCGTGGCTCTAAGGGTGACACACCCCCCCCCAAAATGCAAATGCAAAGCGCGAGATAAAGCAAGTACAATCATACATCCAATCATCCAATCATACATACGTGAGTGAGGGAGTAGTTTGATATGCGCGTACGTGGCAAAAAGTCCTAGAAAGGGAAAATGCAATCCTAATATCCAAATGCTATACATAAAAAGGGTAGAAAAAAGGAAAAGAATGGCTAAATCAAATGCTTGGACCCACTTAGGAAGTCCCCAGTGGAGTCGCCAACTGTCGCGCCCCACTTTTTTTGGAAAAAATAAAATAATTGTTTTTTGTTGAATTTTATTGATTTGGGAAAAATGAATTTTGTTGATAAAAACAAAAATGGGTCTAAATGGGACTTTTGAAAATGCGACGATTTGACCCAAGAAAAATAGTTCAAAAAGGGTTTTTATATGAAAAATGGAGTCGCCACTTGGTATAGAGTTAGGGTGTACCAAGTCACCCAAAAAATGAAATTTTTAAAGAAAAAAGTAAGAAAACCCTTTTTAAACGACTCCTAGTCCACGTAAAACAAAGAAAAAGGTTCGGGAGTCACATTTGACGAAGGGGAAGGCAAGGATAAAAATCCAAGGCACCCCTTCGACCTAACCAAGGCTAGTTGCGTGATTTAACCCTTATTTTCCTATATTTTCTACCCAAAGTATGTATTGCAAATTGGATTTGACTAATGAATGAGAAATGCAATCCTAAATCTAAGAAATGTTTCTTATGAGGCTTTTGGTCCCATTCACACGAGTCGTGACGGCCAATAAGGAAAGTCCTCATAGAAAATCATGAATGATGCAAATGAGGACTCAAATGAGAGTGTAAGTGTGCAAAGTGTAGAAAAAAGTGCATGTGTGCAATTTGAAAGTGTTTGTGTGCAAATGAATAAAAATATAAATGCTCGTGTGCAAGTGAATGAAAATAGTAAATATATAAGTAAAATAGGTGCAATGTGTGAAGTGAAAAGTAAAGAAAGTGAATAAGTGTGTGAATATGACATGTGGATTTAAAATATATAATTAGTGAGGAAAATAGTGAGAAAATGATATGAAAATGCATGAACTTAGAGGAATGCATCAGGTCGGGTACGGGAATGACCTCTAGTTTTTGTGATTTTAATTTTCCTTTTGATTAGAAGGAAAAACTAGCGTGCTAAGGCTATTTTGAAGCCACACTCGCTCGTTTCCCTTACCCAAGGGGGTTTCTCAGGCAAATGGACCCTATAACTAGCATGAAATGCAAAGGCCTAAAATGAAAGGGAAAAGGTTAGAGGGACATGCCAAATGCCATAAAAACTAAAAAAAATGCATGAAATGTAGTGGAGCATGCGAATGTGAACTAGCGAGGAGGGTCCCTAAGGGTCTAGCGTTGGACTAGCCCATATCTAGGAATTCCTACTAGCGTTTGGACTAGAGGAATACGGGACAATGAACCACCACTAGCGTTGGACTAGTGTGGTGACGTACATTCCATTCACCATATTCATTGATAAATATAGAAAGCAAGTAGACATGCAAAATCATTTATAACACGTAGCACATAACACTTAGCATGCTCGACTAGATGCAATGTCCTAATAAAGCAATTAACACATAGCAACAAGAGTAAATAACCAAACTAATGAACCTATTTACATTCACTAACTAAAACAAAAGGGGAAGGGAAAAATGGACAAAATGCCCTATCTATTACAAGCCAAGAGGTGTACACATACCCCACGAATAAATAAAAGAAATACTTAAAATGAAAGGAATTAAAGCAAATTTAAGAAAGCCAAGTAGACATGTAATTCTCAATTAGCACATTTGATCACATAGGGAGAGACAAAATAAAAAGAAAGTTATACCTTCCCCGTTTGTGAAGCTAGTAAAAAGGAAAAGGTCCTAACTTTGGCTAAAACCATCAAACAAAGGATTAACGCACCAATTTAATAGTAAAATATGAACAAAATCAATTTGAATTCACCAAATCCTTCAAAAATAAAATAAAAAAAAATCAAGGCGCCACAAATGACTATGAAATTTAACCATTAAAACCCTTCAAATAACCAAGCAAGTCCATATTCATCAAATGAAATTCCAGTTTGAAAGGAAAAGGAAACTTGAAGGATCAAATTGATTAATCTTTTCAATTGCTTGGGCCATAGTGCAACCAAAGGAAACTTAAGGGGTCAAAGTGAAATTTTAGAAAGATGATTTCATGCAATCTCATGCAAGCAAACGTAAGAAACTTCATTCTGCAACAATCATTCTTGCCGAAAATTTTCTGCAACTCAAAACACCATTTGCTACTTTCATTTCCGCAAAACATGTGTCAACCTCAACACAAACTTGATCACAAATCTTTCAACCAAACATCAAGAAAAACATTTCAAACAACTTCAACATTCAATCAAACCAAAACATAACAGAAAAATCATGCAAATATCATGAAGAAAAATTCTGCAATTATTCTCTTATGCCTTGAAGCTTAACAACCTCGCATGACAGATTTAAAAGAAACTTTCAGACCGAATCCCAAACTCAAGTTCCTACTAACTTATCATGCATGCAAAAAACCAGAATGAAGAAGATTTTCATGCAAATAAGAATGCAAACCAAGCTCTCGGCAATAAAAGGATTCAGCATCTGAGGAAATTTTCTGCAACAAACTAGTTACTAACCTTCACTTTTCAAGCACCATTAAACAGCTTCAAACACATATTTTAACCAAAGTTCTCTTAATCAAACTTCCCAACACTTTAAACCAAACAATCGAAGCATGAACTTGACATTCAAATCAACAAAGATAGAGGAAGAAAACAGGCAAACATGGAAAATACTTCATGCAAGGCTAACGGATGCAATGGATACAACTACAACCACAAAATTTACTACACTCTCCATGTTCAAATGCCGAATTTTAAGCACAACTTGGATTGTACATTCTCCAATCCAAACAACTTCATTTGGACCAAACAACCAGAAAACTTAGCCACTTTATTTAAACAAAACAGAAAAACTTAGCAGGACATCAATGGTTCTATACTTCAGTAAGCAATGCTCTTGAACTTCAGTATTTGCATGGCATATGCATTCAAACATCTCAAATCAAAAAACCTGTTTCAAAATCCTATCATGCGTACAAAGGGATGACCGAATCAGAAACAACAAGGACCTTCACGCAAGCCAAAAATGAGGACAAGACTCTCAGCCAAATGGAAAAAAAATGCAGCAACCAAAAGGTCTTTGGCAATTTTAGCAACACCGACAATAAACATTGTTGCAACCATCAAAAGGCTTCAGCCCTGCTACCTCATTTCCAGCCCCAAAAGAAAACTATGAAAACTAGTTCATTATACAAAAACTTCACCTAAACTCTAAACAAAACCAGAATTATTCTAACGTAGGAAAACAGAAAAAAGAGAAGAAAGGAAGCCTGGTCTATCACGGGTAAAGGAAGGAATGGCTCTTGCCGTGTCTTTCCTTTTGGGCAACGAGGGAAACAACGTATTCATGACATCTTAAACCAGCACCAAGTCATCACAGAACACCAAAAACAGAACACAGTTAATTAATCTCATGCAGGGCTTAATCATCCAGCATTTAGTTAGCTAAACACACAACCCAGTGAGAATCAAACACTTTCCAGCAAATCTCATTCTAAAATACCCATACAACTCCCAAAACAACTCCATCGGCTAAGCTGGAAAAGTGTTTAGCAGTCCAACAACTTCTAATAAAAAAAAATCCAGCCATGCAATCAGATTCCTGGCCATAAGGTTCACATGCAACACCAAATAAAAAGCTATCTACCAGATTGGGTCCAAAACTAAGCTCAGATCATCACAAATTAACGAATTAAGGCTGCAAATTCCAGCTCAAGCTCACGGCAGTTCCAATTCCTTCTCAAACAGATTTTTCTATGATTTAAGCTATCATCTAACCACACAATCCCACATGCATGCTTATAGTCAGCTTCATCAACCCATAAACAAGTCATCTAAGTTCAGAAATTACCTTAGCTTGAAGCCTAAAACACACGACTAGCAGCTGCAAATTCTTCCTTCTCGGTCAGTCCAGAAATTTCAGTCCGCCACTCTCCCTCTTCATTGCTCAAACTTGCGGCTGGATTGAAGATAAAATAGCTCTCGGTTTTCCACCTGCTCACGGCTAGAGTAAAGAGTGAGCAGCAGGTCTCCCTCTCTCTTCTTTTAGCTTACGGCCGAAAAGAAACAATGAGATGCTCCGCTCTCCCTCTCGGTCGTTAATTCCTATGTAGTTGCTCCCTCACAGCTCACGGCAGAATAAGGCAATGGAAATGTGGAACCAATGATCTGGAAGGTTTGTGGTGATTAGTAGTTGATATAGTGGTGTGTGGTAGTGGAGAAAGAAACCGGCACTAAGGATAGAAAATACTAGAATGTGAAGTGGAAATGGATTCGGCAGAAATAAAATTGTGATTTTTTTGATTTTTTCAAGAAAACAGTGAATTTAAATCAAAACAAACAACAAAGCATATTTTTTCGAGTGCCTTTTCCTTTTCCAAAATTTAGGTTAAAATTCTTATAAAATAAAAATGAAACAAAACTAAAAATGAGATAAAAGACAAAAATAAATTAAAATGCTATATAAAAAAAATGCTAGAAAAATATCCAAAACAAAAATTATGAAACTAATAGATATAATTATCACTAAAATAAAATAAAAATAAAAATAAAAATTAAATAAAAGTAGAAATAAAATAGTTCAAAATTTTGGTGTCTACAATCTTATAAAACATTTGAGCTAAGATTAAATCATTTCATTCTAATCTTAATAATTGAAGCTGATGGAACTTTTATTTCTTTTTTTTTTCCTAAATTTTCAATTCTATAGGAATTCAATTAGGCATTTAATTTACCCATTCATTTGTTACATGTAATATTTCTAATAACGGATTAAACGTAATGAAATAAATTCAAAGTATACACATAATTTTCCGAGTTCTCACATCCTCCCCCCCTTAAATGAATTTTGTCCTCAAAATTCTTACCTTCTAAAGATATAATTCGGGGTATTTTCTCTGCATATCCTCTTTTGCTCCATGTCAACCAATTAAGGAGCGAATTTTGACAATTTAGTAAACGGAGTCTCATACTCAACAACACTCATCGCTTCTTGTCAAAGCCTTATAAACTCGTACTCCCTCCTTCCTCAGAGTATTTGGTATCAATATTGGGGTATAGATTTTTCCATTGAATTCTCTAGTAAAATTCATCCAAGTCCAAGGTACTCTTTCCCTTTCCTACTTAGCTCGAATAACATTCCACCAGAATCAAGCTGCTCCTTCGAATTGGAACATTGTGAGGGTTACTTATCTTTCCTCCGAGTATCTCAAGGCTTCAAAATGTTATCATATTTTCCTACCAATTTTCAGCTACTTTCGGATCAAAGCCCCGAAAAACTTGGGTAGATAAAATTTTAATATGTTTCTAGGGCTTGTCTTCTCCTACATCCCGTTCCCTAGGTGGATTTACAGTCCCACTTGGTCCTGTTGGGGTGCTATATACTCTAAAAGGTCAGTTATCCGGTTCAAAGCAGTGGCTACTGAGTCACCTGTATGGTTCCTTGTCCCTGGTCCTAGTTGACTGCAGATCCCCGTTGTCGCCCTTGTTCTTGGAGTTGTCTCGATTTACGGCTCCGTCGTCGTGACTCGGCTTTCATATCTCTTTCACAAGGTTCCACGGCTAAACTTTGCATAATATCAGAAATAAACATTTCCATGCATTTCCTATAATATTCTTCCATTTTTCCATGGATAACAGCCTGCAATTTCAGTTGATCATCACTCAGTTCTCACAGCTTCAGTCAAGGATCATTTGAGCTTCAAACCAGAAATTTCCCTTAGTTGAAGCTCACTGTCCTCTGCTAAAACTCAACTTGCAGCTTAAACGTATACTCAGTTACACTTAGTATATAAGTGTTGTTCACGAAACTTACCTCTTGCCTTAAGTGTTAGGAATCGCAGACGAAATCAGTTTTCTTTCCGGCTTTGTTCCCTCCGTAATTTAAGTGTCGTCTCGGCTACTTCCCAAAGTATATAAAATTCAACTACTTGAATTTACAATTTATCTGCGCATTATACTTAATTAAACAATCTCCACCTAAGATAGCATTATAAACCCGACATTATCGCTCCCTAAGCGCTGTATTTCTCACAACAAGTTGACTTACAATATGTAGTAACCAATTATGCATGCATATAATTGCAGTTAATTTCACTCCATATATATCATTAATACAAAGCAAATTCATGATCAATTTAATTACACCACAGAACAAAGTCAAATAAAGTATACATCAAACTCAAGTACACTTTAATAAGAAATCAAACAAGTCCTTTTAAGTGCATTCGACTTTTGGTAAGAAGTTTAACATTTGTTATTGGGATGTTTGATCAAGAAAAATCATTTAACCCCACAAATCACTTTTGAGAATAAAATGCTTTTTAAAAAAAAAATAAGCAGACATGCAGGTTCGTATTTACTTAAACTTTGGTCCAACGCCTCTACTCTTCACAACTAATCTGAGAATTAGCTTTTATGCCACATAAAACTTAACTATTTACTCTTCAATTCACGACCAATATTCATTCTTAGATATAAGAAAAGTTAAAATATTCGTAAAAGTTTAAAACATGCCTATAGGGCCAATCGCAAGATATATGTAAAGTAATCATTAGGTTCACACGGGAGGACCTTACTAGTTACACAACTAGGTCAATTTATCATAATACCAGTAGATCTCATCTCCTCGTTCAGTTTCGACTTAGATCAAGTACTAGGATCCCATTGGATTATACAAGACTATCTATCAATCTTTACTTCTGTTATCTGTATCATTATTCCAACGGTTTCAAACCATTAATATCCTTTGACGAGTTAATTTTTAACCTTTTCTCGTGTCTCTTTTCAAGTTCATATCGGATCAATATTTTCAAATTTAAGGTCGTAAGGTTTAAAGGACACTTTTAATTCGAACTAAGATTGTCTGTATTTTTAAGTTCCAAAAATCATAGTCCTATACCATTCAAAAGTTCTACATTTGTCCCAAAAGGCGTCCTTTCAAGATTAAATTTGTAAATAAATGGATCTTCACCTTAAATTACAGCTTTAACAAATAGGAAAGGCAAGAATGGATCTGACATTTCATTTATCTTAGGAAAATTTCCGATGCTCATAGGATTTAAGAAAATTTGAAAATTTTACACGGTGAAGAGAGCTATTGTCAACTGTTAAGTCTAATAAACGAAACTAAATTTTTGGAATTTTTTTTTTTTTAAAATAAGGTCTTACAAGAGGAAGAATAATCAACCAAAATGAGAGCATTTTGCATTGCATGCGTCGATAATGAAAATAAAACTTTGCATGTGTACTACCAAACGAATTAACAAGCCAACATGATCAGGTATAGAATTTATAGCATTCAAATCCTTCGAAAGGGAACAACTATCATGCTTAACAAAATATACATGCCAAAACACAAGCATCACCTCAACTATCATAGACAAAAGTTACAAAAGGTCGTGCTCCATAATCTAGCTTGCAACTGAGTGAGGAACTTAATTCCCTTAGGTAAGGCCAACCTCATTTTTGATCATTAGAGCTGTATCAGCTATCTTTTTAATTAAAGTTCCGTATTCCATCGTAATATCTATCCTTTAACAAGCACCAGTCGCCACATAACAAAGACGATTACAACATATATCAAGCTGAAGTACATTTTAGTAAGAAGTCAAACAAGTCTTTTTAACTACATTCAATATTCAAACATGGCAAAGTTCCGACTCACTCATCCCAACATAGTCAAGGTGACAATCGTTCAAGCGCATTTACTAATCCAATTACCCCATTAGTAACACTAATCAAATTTCCTTAGTAAATTGTAGATCTACTACGTCTAATATCAAATCAAATAATATGATCATTACTTAAGTACATCAATGGCTCTTAAGTATTCTAAATGATCTCAAACATTTCATACATTGGCTTTTCTAATGACCTAACAACTAGTTATCTTTATCCTATTGGACATTAGCCCCAAATAATCCTCCAATAAAATTTAAGGAGCCAAAATGCCATCGAGAAATCACCTCACATGGCAAATTCATCAAACTCATCTCTCCTCAATTTTGAAAACTCTCCTCAAGGTTTAGAGCTATTCACAACTGCATAGTTCTTACTTAAACTACGATTTCACTCAAATTCTATATCTAAACCAATATTTTGGGTAAGAGATGGCATATATTCCATTTACCATTGAACGACTAGTAAAATTATTCATCTTAAATACAGAATTAGCACTAATCTTCAAGATCTCACCATTGGCTCTTCACCTTTAACTTTCAAAAGCTAGACTTGGTCCTTTCGATTCAATTTTCCAAATTTAATCATGCTTTCTAGTCACATCATAATGCAACATACTAAATTCTTCCCAATTTACAAATACACCATTGAATGAAATATCTGGTATTCGGGTACAAGAATCTGACAATAGGATAATTCACACCTCAGGCTGGCCAGTCCCAATAGTAACTTACCTATATCTGAGATTCCTACCCAACATACATATCTAATATCCCCAACTATAGACTTTTGTTCCACACTTAACAAGCCAATCCCCACAGTCCGAGAATCCTCTCCCGGCACGAGCTCGATAAGAGCTCTGATACCACCTGTGGCGACCCCACTTCCCCCTAAGGCGAACCAGAGGGTTGGCGGGTCGCCTGCCCAGCTCTCGCCAGGACTCACGCAAACAATCTCACCCAAATCCTTCAAAAGGTTAACCTAGCTATTACAATAATGATCTCCCAAAAATAGATCAATTGCTAAAACCACAGTAACTTCAGAGCTAACAGCAATTGAAGAAAGCCAATCGACGACTCTTAAATACCTCACGCGTTACAACCAAGTAGTAAATTCAAACAACTTCAAAAGTATATATTCATACGACACAAATATTTACATACGAGCCAGATATCAAAATTAGGGTTTACACTTTTCCAGCTTCAAGTGGTAACCCAAGACACAAGTACATTGTTTTATTCGAATTACATTATGAACTGCAAACCAAAGTCATAAGGTTCAAATACATTCATACGCAAATATAAGTAGGCTCAGATGTCTCAAACGTCAAGACCTGTCAAGGAAAACAAATAAACGTGGGGTGAGCTAAAGCTCAGTGGTGCCCCAAAACATGCAATCAAATAAAACAAATAACACGTATTGGTTTCAACTGAAGTAAACAAATAGGAAAGTGTGAAAACCCGTAATTTTCCATTTTCTAGGTTTTATTATTTTTCATGGCTTGTTTTCTGCATTTTCGTGAGTAGGAAAAATTTCTAGATAATTTTAAGGAGCAGATATAATTTTTAGATGATTTTTCTAGCATCAAATAGGTTTTGAGAAATTAAGAGCGTATACCGGACGTGGGACCCACTAGTGCGAAAAGTTCAGAAAAATTCGGTCAATTAGGTTAAGGTTTGGATACTGGATTTAATTTACCGGGTGTTAAGAGATAAGTAGATGATGTTAAGTGGATTGGTATAAGAGAGACAAAAGTTAGGCAAGTCATAAATGAGGTGACAAGTGTCACCATGAGATTGGTTCTTACCTAAGACCACTATTCACCTTTTTCTAATTGACCAAATAAATCACAAAATTAACCAAAGATTCACCATTTTTCTCTCCTCTTTGGCCGGCTCTCTCTCTCAAAAAGAAAGAAAGAAACTCTTCAAGTTTTGCTTCCATTTAGCTCAAATCCATCCAACTAACCATTGAAACTTGCAATTTCTCCATAAAACCTCTTCAATTAGTGTTAGTGAGTTGATTTGTGGAGTTATTTGGAAAGCTAAGATGACCTATTGCTCCCTCTGTCTTGTTTCTAAGGTGAGTTGAGAAGAACCATTCTCCTCCCTTTATTGATGCTTAAATCATGATTAGTGGTAGTATGAGATGCAAGTTTATGGATTATTTCTTGATTTGTGATTGAAGTGATGAAGTTTTATTATTTTTGGGGATTTTTCTGTTTTAATATGAACATGATTGTGTGGCTATATATGATGATTGGAAATTGTATATAATGACTCTAGAAAGTGGATAATTGCAACCAATTTCTGGTTTGGAAGAAATTGTAGAAAGTTAGGGTTTTATTGGGAACATTCTGCCCGGTTTTGTAGCTCCTAGTTAAAGGCCGAATTGGCCTTGTCTTAAAACGTAAAAGTTGTAGGGAATGACATTTTAGAGGTGCCTGCAAAATGTCAGGTCAATCGGAGTAGCGTAGCTTGAGAAAAGTCGAAATTACCCTTGCTGTCCTGGTTTTACCCGAATTTGGGAATTGCTTCTGTAATTGGTTGTTTTGGTAAGGAATGCTTCCGAATTTGTGAGAACCCGTAATTTGCATTTTCTAGGTTTTCGCATTTTTCATGGCTTGTTTTCTGCATTTTCGTAATTAGGAAAAAATTCTAGATATTGTTAAGGAGCAGATATAGTTTTTAGATGATTTTTCTAGTATCGAATAGGTTTTGAGAAATTAAGAGCGTATATTGGATGTGGGACCCACTAGTGCGAAAAGTTCGGAAAAATTCGGCCAACTAGGTTAAGTTTTGAATACTGGAATTGAATTACCGGGTGTTATGAGATATTTAGAGGTTGCCAAGTGGATAGGTGTGAGAGAGACAAAAGTTAGGCAAACCATTAATGCAAGTGACATGTGTCACTTAGAGATTAAATTCTACTTTTGACTTACTATTCATGCTTTTACCATTTTACCAAAATAACTCAAAAATTTGACCCAAAAATTCCCACAAATATCAAGCTCATAGCCGGCCCTCATTAGAGAGAAAAGAAAAGAAAAGCTCTTCCAAAATTTGATCCAAACTTGCTCAATCTTCCACTCCTACCGTTTAATTTTGGTTTTGCTCCACAAAACTCCTCCACTTGGTGATTTTAAAGTGATTGGTGAAGTTGTTTGAAAAGCTAAGGTGACCAATAGCTCTCTCTCTCTTGTTTTAAAGGTAAGTTGTGAAGAACCACCCTCCTCCTTTAATTGATGCTTAAATCATGCTTAGTGGTAGTATGAGATGCAAGTTTATGGATTATTTCTTGATTTGTGGTTGAAATGATGAAGTTTTATTATTTTTGGGGATTTTTCTGTTTTAATATAAGCATGATTGTGTGGCTATCTATGATGATTAGAAATGGTATATAATGACTCTAGGAGGTGGAAAAAGTGATTAATTGCAACCAATTTCTGGTTTGGAAGAAATTTCAGAAAATTAGGGTTCCTGAGGGAGCATTCTGCCCGAATTTTTAGCTCCTAGTTAGAGGCCGAATTGGACTTATCTCAAAACATGAAAGTTGTATGAAATGACATTTTAAAGGTTCCTACAAAATTTCAGGTCAATCGGATTAGTGTGGAATGAGAAAAGTCGAAATTACTATTGCTGTTCTGGTTTTACCCGAATGTAAGAATTGAGCCTGTAATTGGTTGTTTTGGTCAGGATTGCTTCCGAATTGGTTGTTGAGGTCTTCTGATGAAATGTAACCCTATTTCTTAGCTTTCAGATGGTTTTGGAATTTCTGGATTTGGGCTTGGATAGCCTGATTTATGATGTTTCCGCTAGAATGCGTTCTGTAAATCTGTTTTTGTGATTCTGGTGTAGTATTTTGCATTTTTGACCTAGTTAACCTTGAAACTGGACTGAGTAGCCTTCTTCAATATTGTAGCCTCTTATTTCCTGAATATATCTACAAAATTTCCGGTCAAACGGATCTGTGTAGCTCGATTTATAACCAAAACACTCGCACCTGTTTTGTACCCTGAAATTGTGTACGTTTTGAATTTCAGCCTCGGTCCGTGCATTTTTCCGTTTTGATCCCATACGATCTGGGTGTCAACTCCTTCATAAGAAATGTAGATCTTGGTTTTGGCTTCGAAACAATATGAAGTGCGTCGAAATCCGAGTTCCGTAACTCCTGTTATGACCAAAACAAAATCGATCGTCAGAACTGCCTTGAATCTGGACAGTTCTGACGGGTACTTTGGCACTCAATTTTCGTTCTGTTCTGAATGGATTCAGGTCTTGGCCAAAACATCAAAGTTTTATCCTTATGTCTCAGATTTCTAATGCCTTTGGAATTTCCTGATTTAGATTTGTGAGCTGGGAGTTATGGTCCAGCAAACATATCCTGTTCGTTACTCTAGAGTGTAAATTTCTGGAACGATTTTCCATACTTTCGACCTATTTCTGTTCAGATCCGGATTTAGGTGTCTTCATGAAAATTGTAGTCCTTCCTCTTAGCTTCGCAACGGTACCTCATGTACCTTGATCCGACATTCGTAGCCTAATTTTTGATCAAAACGGTTTGAGAAGGCAGATTTGGCCATTTCCGTTTGCCGTTCCGCGCGGGCTCGTGCGCCCGTTTTGCCGTTGTAGACACCAAATTTTGAATAATTTGTATGTATCATCTATTTCATGATTTTCATTTTAGATTGCTTGCATTTTAGTTCGTTATTGTGTGTTTTGCACTATTAGTTGTTATGATATTTTAGTTTTATTCATTTTCGCCCTTTTAGTTGACCTATTTCATTTGCTATTCATTCTTATTTACTTTTAGTTTTAGTTTTTAGTTTTAGCTTTTAAGTTTAAGATTAGCATAGAGTTTTTTTAGAAAAAAAAGAAAAGGAAAACATCAAAAATATGTTTTAGTCATTTTGTTTTTATTCAATGCTTTCTTGAAGGAAAAGTGAAAATGAAAAATCATAAAAAAAAGAAAAAAGAAAAGAGAAAATTAAAGAAAAAGAGAAAAATGGAAAAATGAAAAAGAAATTGGAAAGTTGCATTGTGTTGTTTCTGGTTTATTTATTTTATTAAGTTGTTGTTATTATTATTATTATTATTATTATTATCAATTTTGTTTAATTAATTAGTTGTAAAAAAAAAAAAAAATGTCGCCGCTTGCACGCTGCATTTTTATTGCAGCGTGCAAAGGACGAAGGGATGCTGATCAAATGGCCAAGAAAAAGGGGGCTGGACGGGGATGATTGCTGACCATTAAACACAGGGTTTTGGGGGTGGTTAGCTCATATAAATAGGACAGAAAACAGTAGCCGCAGGGAGAGCTAAGGGTGACGCGGGGAAATCTGGAAAAGAAGAAAAAACAGGAGGTTTCAGAGAGTGACGGCTTATTGAGGGAACGGCAAAAGAGAAAGGAGAGGAAAAAGGGGCGGCTGGAAAGGGTCTGTTTGAGAGAGCAAAAGAAAGAACGAGGGTGAGCTGTGAGAAGGACTTCGGCTGAAAATCAGAGAAGGGAAAGGAAGGAGTCTCTGCTACTTCGTCTAGCAGCCCAGAATCTGCAACGATTTTCTTCATCGAACCCGAGTTGCAAATCCAAAGGTGAAACAGGTAGTCTTCAATCCTTGTTTTCGTTCATTCTTTTCATATGGAATCTGGTCTGTGTAACCAGAAATCTTAGGCTTTTACTTGCGTTTAGATGTGGAATCACTGAAACAAAGTTTGATGTTTTGATGTATTGGGAGGCAGTTCATCGTTTTTCTTGCATCCATTTCCATTTCATCAATCAAAGTTGTTTCCTTGTTGCTGTTTTCTGTGTCGGACATAGCCAGGGTTGATGGCACTTGTTTTTTTATTACCATTTTTTGTTTCTAAAATCTGGAGTCAATTATGTCTTTCCTTTTGCACTTCATTCGACAATCTGGTTTGGAAAAATTATGGGAAATGTATAATTTATGGCTGGGTTTGAGGATAGGTCGTGTAAGGTCTTGTTTTGTTTCGAAAAGATGGCTGTTTTCTTGAGTTTTGTGGGCTGCATATGTCCTGAAATCCATTGTCAGATTATGAAAAGAAAATAGCGACTGAAAAATCGATTTTACCTGCTGAATGCGTTTATCGCATGATTTGTGTTGACTGGAGTCTTGCGAAAGTAGTGAGTATAATTGCATTTCCATCTGAATTCATGTTCACGTCTGTTTTCTTGCCTGTTTGAAGGCTGGAAATTACAGAAATTTCTGGAGTTTGCTAGCAGATTTGAGTGCAGAAAGTTTATTTCTTTCGTAACTTGCAGCAACATGGGTCAAATTTTTGTTGTTTTTTTTCCGCTGGTTTGAATTTTGGAGTTTACAATTTCATTTGGATTTTTGGCTAAGTGCATCTTGGACATGTCGGCTGTAAGTTACATTTTCTCTGTTGAGAATTGCATTTTTCTGCCATAGTAGTGAACCAAATCTGGAAAATTGCAGCAAGCTTTGATTGCCGAATGTTTCTTTGTTGCCTTGCATGAACTCCTTTATTAATTAACATAGTTTTCTTCTATGACTTTGTTTGCTTGGATTATGGTAGTTGTGCAGTTGTTAGTCAATTCAAAGCTTGGAAGATTGATTAAGAAATTTTCTAATCTATTCTTGGTTGCCGAGACTTCAAAGCTTAGGAAGCAAATTGAAAAAAGCTTGCTGCACTCTTTCTTCTTTTGCTGTTTTGGTCTTCATTCTATCCTTGATCAGCTCCATCTTTTTGATTCAAGCATGCAATGAAGTTGTATGTTTAGTTGATGACGGATAGGTTGAATTTTGGTATGAATAAACCTGTTTGACATGCTGAAATGAATAGAGGGCTGCGGCTGGAAGGTTGCAGCAGTTTTCTTGTCATCAAAAGCTTTTCCAGACTTTTTGCATGAGATTTTTCTAAATGCTCTTCCTGTTTAGATGATGGTGATTGTGTGGTTAGATGCTTAGTTCAAAGCCTTCACATTTGGGTTTGAGACCTTAACTTAAAAGCAAGTTGTGTGTGCCGTTTCTCTTGTTGAAGTTTCGAGTTGCTAATGGTTTGACAAGAGATGTTGCAGAAAAATTTGTAAAACTTTGCATGAGGCTGCTTGAGCTGTTCAAATTTTTGCATGCTTGTTGTCCGATTTTGGGTGTTTAAGCCTACAAGCTTCATGATGCAAAGTGAGAGAATTGTGTGATAGTTGTGTTTGGATTTGGCTATGTTCGAAGGCTGTCTTTGTAAAATGCTGGGTTGCCGAAAGCTTTCAGCAGAAATTTCTGCTGCAGAATGTTGTTTCTCATGTTGTTCTTCACGTAGATTGCATGAACTTGCATGGAAATTTTCTAAAATTGCACTCCCACCCCTTGACTTCTATCTAATGCATCCATGGCCCAATTAATTGGAAAACTTAATTAATTTTGTCCTCCTAACATGCCATTCCCTCTTTAATTCATCTTGATTTATTTTGGGTAGATACTTAAAGAGTTGTAGAATGAATTTCAAGGGTCTAATAATTTCTTTTTCCTAGACTTGTAGTTAATTTGATTTTTTTGGATTCTTGGGCATTTGGCATTTGGTTGTTTAGCTACTAGTAAATTGCTCCTTGTTTACCTTTTGTGAATTTTCTAGTTTGATTTGGTAAGTTTCACCTTAGATTCTTAATTTTATTTTATGTTTTTAGTCCCTTAGTGTTTATAATAATAATAAATTGGCCCTTTAGACCTCTTTAATTCTTTCAATGGGGTCTTTGTTTGTCTTAATTGGTTAAGTACGAGTAGTTTACTTTCCTTGGAATGCTTCGAGTAATTCAATTTGACGTTGGTTTCCATTTTCCTTGATTTATTTGATAATTTAAGTGGTACCTTGACCTTTTTATTATTTTGGAGGGTAAATTAGTAACTTCACCTCATTAGGGCGTCAATCCAAGGGAGGTACACTCTATCCCTCATTTGCACTTCATTTGACCCTACGTGCTCCTATGTGTTATGTGAATATGCATGTCTACTTCGCTTTCCTTGCCCTTCTTTAATTCCTTGCATCTATTTCATTTACTTTTGATTTATTTAAGTTATTCATTATGGGGTATGTGTACACCTCTTGGCTTGTAATAGATAGGGCTTGGCGAGCTTTCTTGTCCATTTTCCCTTTCCCCCCTTTGTTTAAGGTATTCATTATGGGGTATGTGTACACCTCTTGGCTTGTAATAGATAGGGCTTGGAGGAGCATTCAATGAAGACCTATCGAAGACGTGTGCCTAGCTAGCAAATGTAATAGTTAGGGCTTTAATTGCCTTATGTGTCTTGCATGCTTAGTTGCTACGTGTTAATTTGCTTTATTAGGGCCTTGCATCTAGTCGAGCATGCTAAATGCTATGTGCTATGTGTTTACGAGTGTTTGGCATGTCTACTCGCTTTCCATAACCATGAATGAATGTGATGGATGAATGTACGTTTCCGCTAGTCCAACGCTAGTCGGAATTCATAGATGGACTAGTCCAACGCTAGACCCTTAGGATTTCCCTTTCGATAGTGCATATTTGCATGTTCACTACATGTCATGCATTTTTCTTAGTTTTATCATTTGGCATGCTCCTCGAACCCCTTTTCCCCTCATTTTAGGATTTTTGCATCTCATACTAGTTATAGGGTTCATTTGCTTGAAAGTCCCCTTAAATATGGGATATAGACGAGTGTGGCTTTTTCTAAGCCTTAGCACGCTTGTATCCTCTCTATAAAAGGGTAAATTGAGTCACGACATAGGTCTCCCCGTACCCAATATGCATGAATTCCCTAGGCTCATGCATTCTCAATCCACTTTATCATCACACTTTCACTTTTGTCTCATTTGCACACATGCACCTTTTTATCACTTTCACTTGCACACGAACACTTTTTTTTATCTTCACTTGCACACGAACACTTTTATCTTCACTTACACACGAACACTTTTATCTTCACTCGCACACGAGTACTTTCATCTTCATTTGCACACCGACACTTTCGCACTTTTCTTTAAATTGCATACATGCATTTTTGCCCACTTGCACTTAGAGTATATATTTGCATTCAAAGACATTTGCACATTCTCACTTATATCGTTTTTATCAATCTTCCCACTTTACAAACTCACATTTTCACATAGCATGCATTCCACTCATTTTTACGTCATTTAGGTTTACGTGTGACCTCTCCAAAGGATCATTGTTGGGCTTCACAATTAATGTGATTGGCACCACTCAACCTTTGAAGAGAAATTTCCCCATGTCCCCCTAGGTCTAGGCTTTTGCATTCATATAGACTTATCCAACACGCTATACATACTTTGGGTAGAAAAATTAGGAAAGGTGGGGCTAAATCACGCAACTAGCCTTGGCTAGGTCGAAGGGGTGCCTTGGATTTTATCCTTGCCTTCCCCTTCGTCAAATGTGACTCCCGAACCTTTTTCGTTGGTTTACGTGGACTAGGAGTCGTTCAAAAGGGGTTTCTTTCTATCTTTCCTTTAGAAAATTTCTTTTCGGGTGACTTGGTACACCCTAACTCTATACCAAGTGGCGACTCCATTTTTCATTAAAAACCCCCTTTTGAACTTTGTTTGGCCAAATCGTCGCATTCTCAAGTCCCATGGCCTTTTTACTTTTCATTTCGCACACGCTCACATTCCATTACACTACACACTCACATCTCACTCGCCCACATCTATTCAAAAAGTGGGGCGCGACAGCCGTTTCCGCACTTGCATGTGCCGATTTTACCATTTTGCTTGTTTTCAGTATGTTAGTAGCCGTTTTGTGATATATTGTGACACAATCTTCAATTTCAGACGTTGGTGAGCTAGGTGGAGCCGGTGGGGCCTACTAGCTACTCCTCGCGGCACGAATTTCGTACTTTTGCTCTTTTGTTCGTTGTGTAAGTATTCAGGCCGCTCTTATGTGTTAGTTGCTTATGTGTTTTGATATGTATGAAAAGGGTACCTAGGCGAGGGTATACTTTATCGCACTCGACCTAAACCCTAATTTACGCACACATTTGTATATGGCATATGTATATGAATCATTTTGGAACTAAACCCCTTGAGCTTGTGGCTCGGGGTGACTTTTGAATAATTTTGTGAAGTTTGTGAGTTTGGGGTTGATCTTCCGACCGAGATGGACTATTCGAGCCGGTCAGGGCTTGGTCGAAGCCAGTCCAACTTAGTCTGAGGTCACCAAGTTTGTGAATCCGGTTCACCGAGAATGTGGACCAAGTTTGTGACCAGAGCTTGTGACTCAAGCTCAAGTTTGTGATTTCGTTCGCCCGGGCAAGTTTGTGAGGTGACTGGCCAGTGAGGGTGATAAGGTGTTCGGTGGGTGTACAAGTGAAGTTTCTACGGACCTTATTTATGGTCGACGGAGTGTCGACAGGAGATCACGCATGGCAAATGACTTGGCTTTGGAGCCACCTGTATCCTTATTATGTGATGTTACTTTTCTGCTTTTGCTTTACTCTTACTGTGCAATTGTTGTTACGTGAGATTTATGCTTTTGCCCCTATTTACTTACTAAGCATATAGCTTACCCCTTTCCTTTTGTTTTCCTTAGCAGGGGCCGACGCGGGGACTTTTGACACATACACTAGTATAGTTAGGTTTGATTGTAACAGTCTGACAGTTAGGATGTTTGTTTTGTTTTGGTGGTTTGTATAAGAACCCTCCATAGGGTCTACCTTCTGCTGGTTGTTATTCTAATGTATTAGAGTGGTTTGACTCGATACTTTTGAAGATGTAAATAGAACTCTTTTGGCGTTAGATATCTTGTGAATAGTATGCTTGTAGGTTTATTTAATTTTATTGTTTTAGAATTTTGAGTCCCGGCGAGAGCTGGGCAGGCGACCCGCCGAACCCTTTGGTTCGCCTTAGGGGAAGGTGGGGCCGTCACAGAATTGGTTGTTGAGGTCTTCTGATGAAATGTAGCCCTGTTTCTTAGCTTTTAGATGGTTTTGGAATTTTTGAATTTGGACTTGGATAGCCTGATTTATGATGTTTCCGCTAGAATGCGTTCTGTGAATCTGTTTTACGGTTTTGGTGTAGTATCTTGCATTTTTGACATGGTTGCACTCGAAACTGGGTTGAGTGACCTTCTGTAATGTTGTAGCCCTATCTCGTAACTTCGAAACGGTGGGTCTTGCACCTTCATCCGATAATCGTAGTGTCTTTGGTGCCATTACCGCAAAATGAGGTCGAAAACTATTTTTTTAAGGGTTACAACTAGTTTCATTTCCGGATTTTCTGGTTTTCCCTAATGCTTGTATATGCTTAGGGAACCCTGTTTTGGTAGTATGTAGAATTGGTTTATGACTTGTAATCGAGTCTTATTGTGTTTATTTGAATAGTTTAGGGCTTGACTTTCTTATCCGGTCATTTCCAAGCTAAATTTTGTACTTGAATGCCATTAAGCCTAGTGAACGGCTTTTGGGAATGAGATTATTTTTGTACAAAATGTTGGGACTGATTTGAGGAAATAATGAAGCCATGATGGCTGGAAAATAGGTAAACACAAGGGATATGCTGCCGGAATTTTTCTTGAAGGCTAGTTGGATTTACTTGTGATTTGAATGAAGGGCTTTTGGGTTGTTTGAGCCTAGGTCTTCATGTTACATTTTCGTTACCAAAAATCATGTTTTGTACCCTTGCTTTAGCAATTATTTGGCGAGGCATACGACTGGTAGTCGAGCCTCACATGTACATTCTGTATACTCGATTTTGAAAGTGGAACCTTCAATTATTTTCCTTGGATTATTTTAGGGTTTCTTGGTAATTAAAGCTATCTTTTGGGAGGTATCTGCACTGACCCTGGTGAGTGTACTACTCACTTGTGTGTTACTATATAGCTTTGATACTTGAACTTGATGAGTTGAATGTTAATTGATTGAAGTGAGAGCGTACTTTATCACTCTCACTTATTGTTTATCATGTTATTGGAATGTTATATGAAATGTTACATGAAATGAAAGTACTTGACTTGGTGTCGATTGGACGAGTATCCAACGACTACAATTGTTATCATTGAGCTCAACCCCATTGGTAGTTGATTGAATCGAGCCGGCGAGGGCTTGGTCGTGCCAATTAATGATCCTTGGGGAAATGTTATATGGAATCTTGTAGTATGAGAGACTATCGATTCCGGTATACTCGAGTAATACCAAAGTGCAAGTGTTTGGAGTTCGGGCCCGGTAGGGGTATGTTGGGTGGGAGGAATGGAAGTAAAGTGGAGTCTACGGTTGGTTACTTTTAAACATTGACGGAGAGTCAATGAACTTCGATCAAGAATGCAAATGCGGAAAAAGGCTCTTGAGAGCCGCCCGTATCCTTTTGTCACTACCATTAATGTGTGCCTTTGTTTACTTCTGATGATTTTGACTGAAAAGCTTGATGCATCTATGAACTCGGTTGCTTGAGTGGTACTATCTCACTGGGCAATTAGCTCACCCCATTCCTTTTGTTTTCCTTACAGGAATCTGACTGCTTATGGAATGACTTTTGATAATTGGTTGCCGAATGAACTAAATGAATATCCCTTTTGTATAGTTTATGAGTTGAAACCCTACATGTGCCTTTGGGGCCGTTTTCACTTTTATTATGGCAACCGTACATGTATTAATTTTTGAGTACCTTTCATATTCCATTTTGGCTGGTAAACGCTGAATTTGATGTTGTATATGTATCTTTGATGTATGGTTGGGTTCTGACGGGTCGATTACTATTCATGGCCGACTCCGGATTTCATTTTTTTTTATTTTTGGGATATTTTGCCATTTTGACTTGTTTACGCGCGTTATAAGTTCCGGAACGCAATAAATCGCTCTAATCAGCACCGTTAGTCCTGGCTAGAGCTGGGCAGGCAGTCCGCTAACCCCTTTGGTTCGCCTTAGGGGAAAGTGGGGCTGTCACAGGTGGTATCAGAGCTGCTTCGCGTGGTCTCTGCGCGGAGTGAGCTTGGGCCAAGTGGTGTTATGTTCCTGCTTTTGGTGAAGGTGTTTAAAGGGTTGAGTGCTCTTTTGAGCATAAGCTATGAACCGTGCATGTTATAAGTGTAAAATCTCTATCATGGAACTTGAGGAAGACAGATAAGTATGTCGGGTAAGAATCTTTAATATGGATAATTTACGCTTGGGACCGGCCGGCTCGAGTTGTGAATTATCTTAGTTTAGATTCTTGGACCTGAGTACAAAAGGGTGGAGAGCGCTAAACCAAGGGTCCGTATCTTGATTGACTCTGAGGTAAGTCTTGATGGCCAAGGACAAGGTACGGAAGATTTTACATTGGGCCTAGAAATTAGACTGGTCGAGGGGGTTTGATATGAAAGTGTTATCATGGACTACTCTTGTAGTAGTCTGGCTCGAGTTTTCTAGAGGGTGGCTAGATTGTGAGGGAATTCGCACCTAAGACCTGTTCCCTTTTGCTATGACCGCAAGGACTTGATAAGTGATTACTTGACTTTGAGTTAGTCTAACTACAACCATAGAGGTATTTTCTACCCTACTTGTGAGATTCGATAGCCGTAGCTTGGTTCTCGATAAACTAACCTTGCCTATGTTTTCTTGATATTTATCCCTTGATGTCAAAGTAGGGACCTGACTTGATTATTATTATGTCGAGATCGAAAGTTTGGAAACAGGTATGGAAATTTGAGGGAAAGGATTTGGCCTCTATACCTGTATGCTTCTAAGTTTAATTTTTCGTGGTTGGTTTGGAAGTGAGGGAACTTAACAGTTATATGGTTAAACTCCCAAGTGTATTTTGTTATTTATTTTAATTCTCTAATTTGCCTGGCAGGCTATCACTCGAGTTCGAGTGAATCGGTAAGATGGCACATTTAGCTGATATATATAAGGAGATAGAGATTCTTCGAAAGGAAGTAGAGTTCCAAAAGAGATTAGCTGAACACTGGGAAGGGCGATGGAAACAGGAGTATTCGGAGAAAATTGAGCTGCTGTGCAAGAACATAGAGCTGGAAAAGAAATATGAAGGGATTCCAGAAGAGGTACGAAGTAGGTTTGAGTTAGTGCCTTCGTCTGGTCAAATGGCCTCTCAGGACCTTCCTAGTAATAAAGATGAGAGAGGTGAAGGAAATGCTTGCAACCACAAAGGGAAACGTAAAGAGATAGATGGAAATGGAGCTGCTATGAGGGATAAAGGAAGAAAGAAGAAAAAGAATGGACCCTTCAAGAAGAGGTGTGTGGCTGCTAGGTGTGAAACATGTAACAAAAGTCATATGGGAATATGTTATGTAAAAATCGGTGCCTGCTTTAGATGCGGCCAACTGGGACACCAAGTGAGGAACTGCCCAGAACAAATGAATTTTGGGATGGTGAAGCTGCTGTAAGAGTTAAAATCGGCAAGTAGTGATGTGTTAGCTGAAATAATTGTATTTATAAACCAATGTGTATGCAACCTATATGTAGTAAGTATGTTTCCGATAAAAGTAGTGGACCTAGTACTGGATATTTTGATGAGTAATATTAAATAGTGGTGATTTGACAGTATCTTTTATTATCTTTTAGCCTTGATATTAAGTGGAACTTGCGTCTGTGGTTCGAAAAGGGGAAACTTTTGATGTCTTCACTGATTTGCTTAGCATGGCGTTTTGGTCATAACACTATTACGATTTCTCTTTAGCTAGCTTGTGGTATTTGAGAAAATTTCAAGGGCGAAATTCTTTTAAGGGGGAGAGAGTGTGAGACCCGTAATTTTCCATTTTCTAGGTTTTATTATTTTTCATGGCTTGTTTTCTGCATTTTCGTGAGTAGGAAAAATTTCTAGATAATTTTAAGGAGCAGATATAATTTTTAGATCATTTTTCTAGCATCAAATAGGTTTTGAGAAATTAAGAGCGTATACCGGACGTGAGACCCACTAGTGCGAAAGTTCGGAAAAATTCGGTCAATTAGGTTAAGTTTTGGATACTGGATTTAATTTACCGGGTGTTAAGAGATAAGTAGAGGATGTTAAGTGGATTGGTATAAGAGAGACAAAAGTTAGGCAAGTCATAAATGAGGTGACAAGTGTCACCATGAGATTGGTTCTTACCTAAGACCACTATTCACCTTTTTCTAATTGACCAAATAAATCACAAAATTAACCAAAGATTCACCATTTTTCTCTCCTCTTTGGCCGGCTCTCTCTCTCAAAAAGAAAGAAAGAAACTCTTCAAGTTTTGCTTCCATTTAGCTCAAATCCATCCAACTAACCATTGAAACTTGCAATTTCTCCATAAAACCT
This sequence comes from Coffea eugenioides, assembly GCF_003713205.1. NCBI lineage: Eukaryota > Viridiplantae > Streptophyta > Magnoliopsida > Gentianales > Rubiaceae > Coffea > Coffea eugenioides. Next base: position 21,995,403 of record NC_040043.1, read on the forward strand.
CTTCAATTAGTGTTAGTGAGTTGATTTGTGGAGTTATTTGGAAAGCTAAGAGGACCTATTGCTCCCTCTGTCTTGTTTCTAAGGTGAGTTGAGAAGAACCATTCTCCTCCCTTTATTGATGCTTAAATCATGATTAGTGGTAGTATGAGATGCAAGTTTATGGATTATTTCTTGATTTGTGATTGAAGTGATGAAGTTTTATTATTTTTGGGGATTTTTCTGATTTAATATGAACATGTTGATCTTGATCTCTATCTTTTGATGTTTACAAAACAAATGGATGTTACTAATGTCTCTTAAAAGATCTATTCAGTTATGAAGCAAATTTGTTCCAAAGATCAAGTACAATTGAAAGATGACAAAGTATGCTGAAACTGTCGGACGCTCAAGAAGTCAGGATCGGACGTCCGATAATCATTGCACAACTTCGGACGCATGCTTCGGACGTCCGATAGGATCCTTCGAAGTCGACGAAACTATCAGACGCTGAATATGTCTCTACCGGACGTCCGATAGAAACAAGATAATTTCTCAAATCTGTTTATTTGCTGTCGGACGCACAAAGAGCTTGCACCGGACGTCCGAAAGAATTGAAGAAAATCTCTGAAACTCACTGCCTGCTGTCGGACGCATAAAACAGGGCTATCGGACGTCCGACACTCCAACGGCTAGTTGACTCTTCAGCTACTTTCTATCCGTTGGAAGCTTTAATGAGGCTCTTTCTTGGTCCTATATAAATAGTGATTGGTCAGATACTTCAAACAACTTTTGCACACTGAAGATACAAAAGATCTAGAGTGATTTTAGTGAGAAAATACTCATCAAAGAAGATTTGTAGTCTTAGTGGTGTGAGGTTCATTGTAAGCTTTTCATTTGTGAGTGAATCTTTCATGAGTGTAGCTCTGTGAGGGTTGTCCTGAGGGATAGTAAAACGTCCTGGCTTGACCGAGTGGAGTTCGGGGCAAGGAGGAGGTGAACCTTCCTTTGTACACAAGAGTGATTGTAATTCATCAACTTGAAGTAGCTTATTTGAATTAATCTACAAGCTCAAGAGGAGTTGGGTAGTTAATTGGTTTGCAAATTCTTTCCCTTTTATTTACTTATTGTTACATTTATGATCTTTGCATTTTTTATCTCTTTCACTTGGTTGTTTCCGATCCTTACAATTGGTATCAGAGCTTGGTCTCTTAGAGATTAAGCTCAATCGGCTTGGGAGTAAAAATAACAACCAATAATGCTATGTTTTTTGAAGGACATTCTGTTATTAGACCACCTATATTTAATGGGTCAAATTATATGAGTTGGAAAGAAAGAATGATTATCTTTTTGCAATCTATTGATATCGAATTGTGGTTTATTATTAGTGAAGGTCCATATGATGCCTCTCTTATAGATGAAAATACTCATGCATCTAGACCGAAAACAAGAAGTGAACTGACTGCTGTGGATAGAGCTCATCTCACCTTAAATGCAAAAGCCATGAATGTGTTATATTGTGCATTAGACTCAAATGAATCTATTAGAGTCAAGGGTTGCAAGTCAGCTAAAGAAATTTGGGACAAACTGAAAGAAATTCATGAAGGTAGTGAGAATGTTAGAGAACAAAAGAAATCCATTCTAGTTACAAAGTATGAATCTTTCAAGATGGAACCTCATGAAAATGTTGATCAAATGTATTGTAGATTCAATGATCTCATTAAAGATTTAGAGGTGCTGGAAAAAGAATATTCTCTTGGTGAGAAAAATAGAAAAATCCTGAATGCCTTGTCCAATGATTGGGAAAATAAAGTGACTGCTATTGAGGAGGCTAGAGATTTGAATACTATGCCTATTGAATCTCTTATTAATTCTCTTACCTCTTATGAGCTGAAACTTAAGACTAAGGTGCAAGAGGAAGAGGATGCAAAAATGCGAAAGAATATTGCTCTAAAAGCCTCACAAGATGAAGATGATTCTGCCTCCCTAGATGAAGAAGATGTGGAAGGTGATGACAATGATATCGCTCTCATCACAAGAAGTTTCAAACGAATACTCAACAAGAGGAGATTCAGAAAAGGTGGACCTAGCAATTCATTCCCAAATCAGTTCAACAACTCGAGAAACAAAGGGAAGCTGGAGTTCAACAAAAAGCAAACTAATCAGTGCTTTGAATGCGGCCAACCTGGACATTATGCAAGTGACTGTTCAGTGATGAAGAAGAAAGAAGGAAGAAAACCAAGAATAAACAAATTTCAATTCACATGGAATGAATGCAATTCCGATGGTGAAATTGAAGAGGAAGATCAATCTGCTCAATTGGCTTTCATGGCCATTGGAGATGATGAGGTAACATCTTCTAACTCTCAATCTGATTGTGATGATGAAACTGAAGATGATCTTGAACATTTCATTATAAAATTGCATGATAGTTTGAAAGAATCTTATGCTAGAAACAAGAAGTTAAAACAGAAAATTAGTTTTTTGCTTCGAGACAATGCAAATCTTTTTCAACAAAACAAAAAGTTGATTGCTGAAAATGATTACTTCAAAAAGAGTGAGACTGCTTTACATTTTGAGCTTGATAGAAAAGAAAATCTTTGTGATTTGTTCAAAAAGGAACAAGGTGATTTGAAAAGAAGAATGGATGGTCTAAATAAGTTGTTTAAACACAGAAAACAAGTCTGTTTTCAAAAGAATAGGTTAAATTCTAATTCAAATGAGTTTGCTATCCATAGGAGAAGACAAGTAAGATTTATTAAACCTGTTCATGTAAATAACTCTTTGGTTATGTGTAATTTTTGTTGTCAAAAAGGTCACATGAATAGTGATTGTTATGTGAGAAAGAATATGAGAAGAGGCATGAAATGCATGTGGATAGTTAGACATGATACTAATTTTTGGTAATTAAAGCTCTCTTTTGGGAGGTATCTGCACTGACCCTAGTGAGTGTACTACTGTGACGACCCCACCTCCCCCTAAGGCGTACCAAAGGGTTCGGCGGACCGCCTGCCCAGCTCTCGCCAGGACTCACTCACTCGTATCACATGCATACATCCATAGACCATAAATAACATCGCAATTCAAGCTTATAATTTACATTGATGCACAATCAAGATACAAAACCTCAATATACCCAAACTGGTTCAAAGTGTATACAATCCAGATACAAAATATTCTATTCGAATAATAGCGCGAGTACAAGTCAAAAGTCAAAAAACAACTAGTCTACGCTAGTCTTTACATATCTCACGCCTTGCTCGTACCCCTGAAAGGAAAAGAAATGGAGTGGAATGAGCTAAAAGCCCAGTGAGGTTCCAAATAGCAAATTGACCATTATTTATAAGTACAAGTTTTCGATATAGCAAAGTAACGAGCATGAAGAGTTCATAAAGGTGAGCAATAACACGTCAAGTAGCAATCTCAAAATGAGCGAGTGTAAAAGTTTTTCAAAATAAACAATAATCCAATAAGCAATAATCATTCCAAAGCATAAGGATACGGATGGCTCTCAGGAGCCAACTTCCATTCATCATCAAGAGCTTGATCACGTAGTAGTTGACACTCCGTCAACTTTCAAGTAAAGGAACCAATCCAGTAGAGCACCACTTAACTACTCTCCGTCCACCATTCAAACCCCCTACTGGGCCCAAAATCCTCAAGAAACACGGGTGGTAATACTCGAGTATACCAATTAGTCGAGGAGATATCGCTCCACTCGACAAAACAAGAGACCCAGGATTCGTTACCCAATCGTCCAAGCCCTTGCCGGCTCGACTTAAGTAACTCGCCGCAGGGTTTCTGGAATTCCAGGAAGTGCGCGCATCATAAACAAGTATATCGAGTCAATTGCAACAATAAACAAGTATATATCACATAAGGGCAAGTGCGATAAAGTACACTCTTGCCCTAACAATTCCCGTATATAACATGTAATCATATTGGCCACATATCAAGTTCAATTCGGTATTTGAAAGCACTCACCAAAAGATATAGTGCCTTTACTGGTCACTTTCAGGTTATACTCCGGGTTCGGAGTCCAAATCTGCGATAAAACTCAGTTTGAGAACTTTGAAACATGACTAAGATTCGAAACTTAGACGTTTCGTTCAATAAGAATCAAGACATGGAAATTCACTTGGAGAATATTCGTGAAACACTCGCTCGCTTTTCAAACTATATAACTTTGTAACATTTATACTTGAAAATGCCATTTGAGTGGAAAGTACAAGGAAAACGTATTTCTAGTAGTCATGATTGTATTTCTCAAGGGTACAAGTTCGGCCAAATCCTTACTTATATACCTCGGAAAAAAGAAGACGCAAATATCCTAGAGGGTTCAAGTAGCAATCACTCTTAACCCTTACTCAAGTCGCAAGTATATTTCTCTAGTCCTCGAGCATAAATTTGGGCAGCATGCCCTTTGTGTTTACCTAATTTCCAGCCATTTATGGCTTCATTATTTTTCCTCAGCCAATCCCAAAGTCATACATATCATAGATTCAAGTAAATAGCCATTCCATAGGCTCATAACAACATAAGAATAAAAGTCAAAGTGATAACAAGTGCGGAAATGTAACCTAGCAAAATACAGATTTGACGTGTGGTTGCGGAAATAATACATCCGAGGCTACGCTTATCGGATTGAGGCGCAAATTATACCATTTCGAAGCTAAGACACAGGGCTACAATTTCATTAAGGTCACTTAGTCCAGTTTCCAATGCAACCTAGTCAAATTCCCAATCTACAGAACCCAAATCCAACTAGTCGGCTAATTAACCGCACTGCACTGGAATGGTCATATCTCAGGTTACTAAGGTCCGATTAAGGTGTTCTTGGAGGCGTTTAAAATATAAGATAGAATACTAAAACTTTCATGTTTTGGAAAATAGCTAAATCCCAACGGATTATAGTGAATAAACACAACCAAATAGACTAAACTGTCCACGCGGAACTCTGGAATGTAACCTAGAACAGCGAGGGTATTTCCGTCTTTTCACAAGCTAAGTTGCTCCAATTGAGTTGAAATTTTGTAGGAACCTATAAAATACCATTCTATACAACTTTCATGTTTTATTCCAAGCCCAATTCGGCCTCTAACATGGTGCAACAAAAACGGGCAGAATAGGGTGAAAATTTCCAGAAATCTGAAATCTTTTGGTTTCAATGATAGTTTTCTTAATTTCTTGCTACACTTGCTACCAAAACCCCCTATATAACCTTGGATACAACATATATCAATCATACATCAAGTATAGGCAGCAAGCCATCAAACCCTAATTCATGTAACAAAAGGAAAACTGCCCAAAACATGATAATAACCGTCATTCATCACAATATTGAGAAGCCAAGCTAATTTAAACAAGATTAAGAGTAAAATTTCGGGAAATCATCATCCTTACCTTGCTTAGTGTCTACCAAGAGCAACCCTAGCTTTCCCCTTCAAAATTTCACCAATAGCTCACTAAATAAACACTCAAGGGTGCCTTTAATCGGTTTAGTTTCTTTGTTTCCTCCCTTGGTTGCTAGATTCAAGAAGAAATGAAGAAGTTTTTCTCTTGTTCTTTCCCTCTCTCTCTCTCGGCTCTTCAGCAGAAAAATGAAGGAGTATGGAGTAATTTGGGGGATAAGAAGGTTGGACAATTGTCTTGGTCAATGGCCCCTAATGGTGTGACACTTGTCACAACCCTTACCAAGTAAAATTTTCTTTTTCTCTCTTGTATTTTCAGCCCTTAATTTCGGTCAAGCTTAGCTGGAAATTAGGAGATATTTTGCTCAAATATTAATGAGCTTGTATGGTAAGAAAGTGGTGGTCAAGTGGTGCGTTCAATCGGTAGTGCGCGGTACCCGTCGGTTCGCGCCGTTTTTCTTTAAAACACACGTACTAGGGTTTTTACTTCCTATTCACTAACCTTATATCATTGCTCCTAATCACATATTATTTCTCACCTAAAAGTCACTTTTAATCACCAAATTTGATCCTTGCTCCGTACCGAAAAATCATCCTACGAAAAATCGCGAAAACCCTAATTTGCTCCAATCTTGAAACCGAAATGTGAAACCCTACTTTCTAGGTTTATTTGCACTTATTGTGGAACGATTGGGTAGTAGGGCTTTAATAAATAATGAATTTCCAAATAAAAGGAAATTTTTAAGAAAAACGTGAGGGTTTTACAATTTCAGTGATTAAAATTAGGGTTTCAATTAAAATATGAGAGATTTAAGAAAACTGGTTAGTCACAAGTAACTAGGGTTTTTGATTAAAATAGTAGGGTTTCTAATCTTTTAAAACAAAATAAGGTTTTAAATTAAACCCAAAGAAATACACTTTAGTATCTTCTTTACAAACAACCTCCTAATATTCGGGGTGTCAAAACTACTCACTTGTGTGTTACTATATAGCTTTGATACTTGAACTTGATGAGTTGAATGTTAATTGATTGAAGTGAGAGCGTACTTTATCACTCTCACTTATTGTTTATCATGTTATTGGAATGTTATATGAAATGTTACATGAAATGAAAGTACTTGACTTGGTGTCGATTGGACGAGTATCCAACGACTACAATTGTTATCATTGAGCTCAACCCCATTGGTAGTTGATTGAATCGAGCCGGCGAGGGCTTGGTCGTGCCAATTAATGATCCTTGGGGAAATGTTATATGGAATCTTGTAGTATGAGAGACTATCGATTCCGGTATACTCGAGTAATACCAAAGTGCAAGTGTTTGGAGTTCGGGCCCGGTAGGGGTATGTTGGGTGGGAGGAATGGAAGTAAAGTGGAGTCTACGGTTGGTTACTTTTAAACATTGACGGAGAGTCAATGAACTTCGATCAAGAATGCAAATGCGGAAAAAGGCTCTTGAGAGCCGCCCGTATCCTTTTGTCACTACCATTAATGTGTGCCTTTGTTTACTTCTGATGATTTTGACTGAAAAGCTTGATGCATCTATGAACTCGGTTGCTTGAGTGGTACTATCTCACTGGGCAATTAGCTCACCCCATTCCTTTTGTTTTCCTTACAGGAATCTGACTGCTTATGGAATGACTTTTGATAATTGGTTGCCGAATGAACTAAATGAATATCCCTTTTGTATAGTTTATGAGTTGAAACCCTACATGTGCCTTTGGGGCCGTTTTCACTTTTATTATGGCAACCGTACATGTATTAATTTTTGAGTACCTTTCATATTCCATTTTGGCTGGTAAACGCTGAATTTGATGTTGTATATGTATCTTTGATGTATGGTTGGGTTCTGACGGGTCGATTACTATTCATGGCCGACTCCGGATTTCATTTTTTTTTATTTTTGGGATATTTTGCCATTTTGACTTGTTTACGCGCGTTATAAGTTCCGGAACGCAATAAATCGCTCTAATCAGCACCGTTAGTCCGGGCGAGAGCTAGGCAGGCAGTCCGCTAACCCATTTGGTTCGCCTTAGGGGAAAGTAGGACTGTCATAGAAAGCGTATAACAGCACAAGGTAGGATACAGGGGCTCTCAGGAGCCATTCTCCACGCCTGATCAAAATTTACCGTAGTCGACACTCCGTCAACTCTCACTACTTACGGTCCATGTAGATCTTTTTCTTTTTCTCAACTCCGACACCAATCATACCCCTGTCCCGGGCCCGTGCACCAAATAAGAAAGCGGTAATACTCGAGTATACCCTTTGGATAAACTAGTCGAGGGATTCACCCAACGACGTCACGAAATAAGAAAGCAGTAATACTCGAGTATACCCTTTGGATAAACTAGTCGAGGGATTCACCCAACGACGTCACAGACTAGTCAAGGGATTTACCCAACGACGTCACAAACTAGTCGAGGGATTTGTCCAACGACGTCACAACACTTGAGATATTCACGAAAACATTTCACACAAGTCACCACTCGAACGGCTAGTGTGATAAAGTACACACTGCTCACTTCGATGGATCAAAAACCACTTTGCAATTATCATATATCGAGTCAAGTAAGAACTGTAACCAAATAGTCATAAAACAAGCAGGGACACTCACCAAAAGTGAAGCTCAAAAGTCAAGCTGGGAATCGTAGTCCACGTCCTCGCTAAACCCTAGAAAATTCAAGTTTTAAAAACTATAAGTTTTACTAAACAAGCCCTTGGTTTATAAATAAAAGATTATCTTGTATAAACTAGTTTAATTCCTCGAAACAAATCAATAACTCTTTTAAAATTAAGGCTGGAAAAGGAATAAAATGTTTCGTGAGGTTTCTTTAAAAATATTTCCTTTCTAAAGGCAAGCTAGAACCAAATTAGTTCAAACCAGTTTTCTTGCCGAACAAGTTTTCTATGTCTTTTATTTGAAATTATTCAAATCTAGTGTTCTTCCAAATTTCCTCTAAAACAACTGGTCAAGGATAATTTTTATGAAAAACTTTAAAGTTTGGAAGTTAATGCAATTATTCCCTAAAGGTAATAAAACTAGTTTAAGTAAAGAAAAGCATTAACTAGTTGGCAAGGTTTTAAAAGTCCTGATACTTAAATTTTAATATTAACGTACTATACTATATATATATATACATAACTTGCTATTAAGGCAAAATATTTCCACAAGGCTTGATTTAAGGTATTTGAAATCAAAAGATTAAAATGGACTTCACGATTCCAATTCAGTTGCACGTTGTCCTCCAAGTTGCCAATATGGCTAAAACACAATTCAAATATAAATGTCACTAGGGCTTCATCAATCATTAGCCCTAGGTCTCAATAGATCCAGTTCCAAACCAAATTCAATAAAGAAAGTCCAAGATATCGAGACAATAAAAAATGTAAACCATGGACCTTCCAAGCACATTTCAGTCAACCACTGGAACAAATTTACCAAAAATTCAATTCTTGAAAATACTACTCAAATGGCCAAGAGCTTCATCAATCATTAGCTCTTGACGACAAACAATCACTCCTTGCAACAAACAACTAGAAATTCAACTCAAACATAGAAGATAAGTCACGGCTAGCTTACACTCAAATAACTCTAGAATTTCAGATTTTTCCTTTCTTGCTTTGTTAGTCAAGAAAAATTCCAGCAAATTCAATTCAAGATGCCCATTAGATCTCCAACTTTTACTTGCTAGGAACACTAAACGTATAGCTTATAATCTGTCCAAACCAAGCTAGAGTAAATAATACATAAATCCATCAAATAAACTCACCAAAAGTCCCAACCAATTCGGCCAGCAACCTTGAACAATATCTAGCAATATAATAGTGTAGCTATAGAGCTTTGTCCGTAATTTTCTTCAAGTTTTACTTCAACTCAACACGTAAAAAGGTAACTACCAAGCTACAAGCAAATCTTTAACATCCAATATGACAATCTTAGCTAAAATTCGAAGGAAAAACTAATCAAATGTTCAACCCCTTTTCAAGGCCGCAAAATTTAGATTTCTTTTCTTTTTTTTTTTTTTATCCACGACTCATATTCAAATCTTTCATGCATGTCCAAACCAAGTTAATATTCAGTACATATACCAGTTTAACATAAGAATCCCAGGCCAAAGTTCATAAAAATAGTTGGAAACTTCACCATTTCCCACATTCGGCCAGCCTGGAAAATTTCCAGTAACTCTCCTCCCACGGTCTTACCCAAAATTCGAACTTTTCCCTTAGTTTCTTCAACTAAACTTCACTTAACACATAAAGCTAACAAATTACATGTATTACCAAACATAAATTTCCATTTTACTGGAATCACAAACTGCAAGACAAACATGTAAGCTCTCGGTTCTTCATCTTAGGTCCAACTTCCATATTTTTTTTCTTATCAAAAATTCCCTTCAGCCAAATATTATTATTCACGGTTAAAAACCAACATGCAGCCCGTATTCAGCTCCATGCATGATCAAACAAACAGCTGCCTACCAGATTTGATCGAAAACCAAGTTCGGATGTCATACAAAAAAAAAAAAAACCATCTAACCAGAATTTCATCCAAATTCTCTCGGTTGACATGCATGCAACCAGTTTTCTGTTTCATTTTTTTTTCTTGTTTAATCCGAACTGATTACCCTCACGTATAGCATAATCATCTAGTTTCCAGCTAGCTAAAGACATAACTAACTCAGATTAGCATAAATTGGTCAATTAAAGTTGCAAATTTCCTGCTTAAGCTCTCGGCAACCACAGTTCCTTCAACATCAGGTTTTTCTGTGACTTAATCTAACATCTAACCACACAACCACCACATGCAAGCCCATAGTCAACACCACCTACCCTTAACCAATCAATCTAGTTCCGGAAATTACCTCAGCTTGGAGTACACACACACGATTAGCAGCAGAAATTATTTTCCTTCCCTCGGCAGTCCAGAAAAATGCAGACCGCTAGCTCTCTCCCTCTCTCCCTTGCTTTGGCTTGCGGCTGGATGAAGGAAATCGGGTCTCAAGCTCTTTTCCAGCTCACGGATGGAAGACAGACTGAATCGCAAGTCTCTCTCTTCCCTCTCTAGTTTACGGACAGAAAGAAAAGAAACAAGAAGCTCGGCTCCCTCTTTCTCACTCTCGTCGATGATACCAAGGCAGGGAAATGGAAGTGAAGTGGAGTTGTTGTGGGTGGGACTGATATGTAGTGGAATGTATATATTGCAATGTTTTAGTGGAGTTGAGTCGGCAATAGGAATGGAAAGTGCTGGAATAAGAAATGGAAATGGAACCGGCAGAAATTGGAAATGTTTGGAATGAAACTTGTTTAAGGTTTCCGTGGCTGCATGGTAAATCCAAGATAGTGGAGGGCCAGTTTGGTCTTTTCACACTTGTTCGACCTTCCACTTAGGTTCTCACTCGTAAACTAATTCCAAAATTTACCCCGGATGAAATTCGATAGCCTACTGAAGCACTAATCTTGCGAGAATTCAATTATCGAGATTTCATTGTCCTAAAAATAATTATGAAGGTCCTAATCTAAAAACGATTTCGTCTTAATACTAAAGTTCCCGTTAACACTTAAACATTATTAACACTTAAAATTAGCTATCGAAACTCAAAAATTTAATATTAAAGCATTAACATAATCTACATCAAGAAGTATTAATTTATCTTGGCAAAATTCAAATAGTCCAATATTTTGCACAATTAACTTATTTGCGACTTTAAACTTATTAAAATCAAGTTTGACCTTAAAATACAACCATAACATTCTCAATATTTATTTATCATTTTATTTTCGAAACTTATTGACTTTATTATTTTTAAACCATGAAATACCTATCTTCAAGTTTATAAACTTGTATAATGTTTAAACTAATATACTTTCTCAATCCAGTATTAATTATGGCTTAAAGATACTCCATTTTCCTTTTTAAGACTAACTAAGCTCTAGGTTGTTTGTGAATTAAATTTTGTTTCACAACCTTAACTTCTCAAGTTTTATAGTCTCTTAAATATTATAAAAAAATAATTTAAGTGATTAGGAGCCATTTCGTGTATATAGTCATAACAAATTACCTTAGAGTTTCTAAAACATTATATGAGTCTTAATCTCATTACCAATTCAACCATTCAACATAATTCAACAATATTACTTCAAAATCCATTAGGTTTGGTAGCTCTAAAACAAGGTTAATGCTCATATATAAATTTTAAGATCTTATAAAACATTTGAGCTAAGATTAAATTTTTTTTTTTTTTTAATCCGGCTAACCTCGAACACGAGGGGGGACGCCACTCCCAAATTTATTCAAAAATAGACACAAGAGATGTTCTGTTTTGAGATGTTCGCCAGAAGGGCTAAGACAACCGTACATAAGGCATTCGCATCTTATCTAGGCGGGCTAGCCCCTGTATGTAGTCCGGGAGGGTGGAGGCCCCAAAGCTGTGATCGACACCCGTGGAACTTGCTAGATTTGCCAGGGCGTCAGCCACCCCGTTTGCCTCCCGATAGACATGAGAGAAGGTAACCTGGCGACCCAGCGCTAAGGCTTGGATGCGTGAGATAGTCTTCCATAGCTTCCAAGGTACTCGTCCATTGTCATTCACCATAGCCATCAGAACCTGAGAGTCCATTTCAACTTGCAGAGAGTGGTAACCTGTGGAGAGCAACATACCCTCCAGTAATGTCGAGGCCTCCGCTTCCATGTTTGTCCTTGAGCCCAAAAAATAGGAGAAACCACGGAGGACATTACCCCCCGAGTCACGAAACACACCTCCCGCACCAGATGAGCCTGGATTCCCTAGAGATGAGCCATCAACATTCAATTTTACAAACCCCTCAGGTGGTAATTCCCAAAGGACCCAGCGTGGGGCCATCCGCTTCGGTGACGTCAGTCGGAGAAACAAGCCCGAGCGGACCAGCTCCCCGTCATCCTGCGTCACTCGAGCGAAAGGCCGGACCTGGGACAAGTGATGCAGCAGCGTTTGAATATTCCAGCAAACCTGAGTTGGGGTTAAAACAACGCCCTCAAACACCGCCATGTTCCTAGCTTTCCAAAGGCCCCAACAGATTAGCGACGGCAATACCTTGCACAACTTACCCCGTGCAGAGCCTGGAGGATGACATAGCCACCATTGCTGTAAACGGGAGATAGTGTCGGCCGTAGGCGACTGAGGAACCCACATGGCCCTGGCGAAAAAACTCCAAACCTGAGATGCTAGAACGCATTCCGAGAAGACGTGATCTTGAGACTCTCCATTCAAGCAAAACGAGCACTTTGAGGGGAGTTGGAGGCCAAACCGCTGAAGGGCATCAGGGAAAGGGAGATACCGATTGAGCAGCTTCCACATAAAGACAGCAATCTTGCAAGGAGCACTGGCACTCCATACACACTTCCTAGATCCAAGGCAAGCTCTTTTGGGCCGCAAAGCGTCCCAAGCTAAAGAAATGGTGAAATCGCCAGAAGATGTGAGGGTCCAAGCTGGTCTAGCTCTGTCGTCTAACTCAATTAAGCGGGTGGACTGCGTCACCATATCAGAAACGGACAGCATTCGTCGCCAGACTCTGGATGCTCCACAGACTACCCCATTGTCCTCACTATAACGGGATCGCATGAATAGTGCCCACAAGGAGGAAGAATGGCGGAACTGCCACCACAGTTTGCAGCTGAAAGCCCCTTGTATGCTTTTAAAAGAACGTATGCCAAGGCCATCCTCCTCCACTGGATAACATAGGTTTTTCCAGGAACGCCAATGATGTTTAGGGCCCAGCTCCGTCTGCCCCCAGAAAAAATTGGCCATAAGGCGTTCCAGCTGCTAAATTTTCAATTCTATAGGAATTCAATTAGGCATTTAATTTACCCATTCATTTGTTACATGTAATATTTCTAATAACGGATTAAACGTAATGAAATAAATTCAAAGTATACACATAATTTTCTGAGTTCTCACAGTCCTTGCATGCTTTGCATGGAAAAAAAGTTTCCAAGAATTGCAATCTAACCCCTTGCTTCTTGTCTAATTCTATTATAGCCCAAAAAATTGGAAAAATCAATCAAATTGACCCCTTGAACCTTCTTTTTCCTTTCAATTGGATCCTAATTTTGTGAACATGGACTGTCTAGTTATTTAAAGGCTTTTAATGATTCAATTTCATATTTATGTGGTTATTTGTGATGCCTTGACCCTTTTTTATTTTGGAGGGTAAATAAGTAAGTTCGTGTCACTAGGGTCCCGACTCAAGGGAGGTACACTCTATCCCTTATTTTCACTTTATTTGACCCTATGTGCATTAAATGACTTTATGTGTTTAATTGCATGCCTTTTGAATGTTTTTTTATCCAATTTCTTTATTTGCTTTATTTGTTTAAATTTTGAATATTTATTTCATTTTCTTTTCAATTTCAATTATTTGAAAGGCATTTAAATGCCAAGTTGTAATAGTTAGGTATTTATTTTAATTATTTTATTTCATTTCCCCCTTTAGATTGTAGTAGGCCCCCCTCAAATGTAATAGTTAGGGTTTATATTCGCTTTATTTCTTGTTTGTGTGGTTTGCATGCCTATGTGCTATGTGTTACCGCTTTCTTAGGGTCTTGCATCTAGATATTATGATTATGTGTTATTGTTTATGTGATATTATGTGTTTACATGCTTTTATTAGGTCTTACATGATTTATTTGATTGTAACAAATGCATGTCGTCACCACACTAGTCCAACGCTAGTTGTGGCCGCCTTTCCCCAATCCACACTAGTCCAATGCTAGTTGTGGCTCTTTGTTCCGATTTTCCGCTAGTCCAATGCTAGTGAGAATTTGTAGATATGGGCTAGTGTGAGGCCCCAGTTCGTTCTACGTTGAGATATTCATTATTTGGGCGGTAACGTTTGGTTTGGGAGTATTTCGAAAACCCTAAGTAGGGATTAAGATTTAAACCCTAAGTTCCGGTTAAGATTGAAAACCCGTTTTTTCTACATTTTCTTTATTAGAAAATTCCCCAGATAATTTTTATTGAGTAAATAGAGTTTTTAGATGATTTTTCTAGTATTAGTTAGTTTTTGAGAAATTAAGAACGTATATCGGATATGGGACCCACTAGTGCGAAAAGTTCGGAAAAATTCGGCCAATAAGGTTAAGTTTCGGATACTGTGTAAAATTTATCGGGTGTTAAGAGATAAGTAGTGTGTGTGAAGTGATTGATGTGAGAGAGAAAAGAAAGATAAGAAGGCATTAATGGAGGTGACAAGTGTCACTTTCCTATTGGTTGGACTTTAAGAATTACTATTTACTTTCTTGACTTTTTTGACCAAAGGATTAAATATCAAAAAAAATGCCCAAAATTCACCATTTTTCTCTTCCTTGTGGCCGGCTCTCTCCTTGCAAAGAAGAAGGAAATTCCACCAACTTTCAAGCTTCCATAAGCTTCAATCTTCTATAAACAAAAGCTTAGACTAGATTTCACTCCATAAAATCCTATCTTCTAGTGCTAGTAAGGGTTGTAGTGAAGTTTGTTTGAAGAGCTAAGTGTCCAACACCTCTCTACATCTATTGTTCTTAGGTAAGTGATGTTTTACTACTTCCTTATACTTAATGATGGTTATTTTGTGCTTAATGGTGGCATAAGTGTTAGAATATATGATTTATTTCTTGATTTGAAGAGTTTTGGTGAAGTTTTCCATTTTATGATGAATTTTCTGGTTTAAAATGAATGGGATGTTGTGGCCTTGTATGATGATTGGCAATGGACTATAATAACTCTAGTAGGTGTGAATTGTTGATAAATGCAATCAATTATGGATTTGGATGGAAAAATGGAAAGTTAGGGTTTATAAAATCCCAATTCTGTCCGGTTTTGGATCATAGGGTTAGAGGCCGAATTGGACTTTGCTCAAAACATGAACGTTGTAGGTATTGATGTGTATAAGGTTCCTGTAAAATTTCAGGGCATTTTGATTAGTGTAGAGTGAGTTATGACGAAATTACTGTAGCTGTTCTGCTTTGATCAGAATGCGAAAACTGCGTTGGTATTTGGCTGTTTTGACTGGAATTGGTTTGGATTTTGAAGTTGGTGTCTTCTGATGAAATGTAACTGGATGTCTTAGCTAACATATGCCTTTGGAATTTCGGCATTTGGACTTGTATGGACTGAGTTATATCGATTACAGTTTTCTGCGTTTTGCAAACCTGTTTTGGTGAATCTGGTTTAGTATTTGGCACATTTTACCTAGTTGTGCTAGGAACTGGATTGAGTGGCCTTCTCCAATATTGTAACCCTGTTTCTTAGCTTCGAAACGGTGGGTCTTACACCCCCATCCGATAACCGTAGTGAATTTGGTGCCATTACCGCATATTAAGGTCAAATACGGTTTGTGATCCTGTTTTGCAATTCTGGTATAGTGTCTTGCATTTTTGACCTTGTTACATTCAAAATTGGACAAAGTTTCCTTCTTCAACATTGTAGCCCCTTAAGTCCTGGATATCCCTGTAAATTTTCAGGTTAAACGGATTAGTATATCCTGAGCTATAAACGAAATACTCAGACCTGTTTTGACCGTCAAATTCTGTTACGTTTTTGGACAGTTTATGACTGGAACTTTGGCTTCACATTTGACTGGGTTACAAGCTGTTTGGGCTTGCGACCAAAACACCAAACTTATAGCCTTATATCAGAGCTTTCTAACGCCCTTGGAATTTCATGAATCGGATTTATAAAACCTGAGATATAGCCGAGCAAATAAGGCCTGGCCGTGAAGATGACCATTTTCTGGTCAGATCTGTTTTGGTCTTGATGACCAATTTCCGTTCCGAATTTGGATTGCCGACCTTCATGAAAGTTGTTCCATTTGGAATGAACTATCTAACTGCCGATTTTCAGCTCTTTTGACCATGTGTAGCATAGAAAACAGTTCGCACTCAAAACTGACCATTTGTGCATTGGCCAGATTTCGTAAGTGATTGTGTTTGGTCATTTGGGACTGAAGCCTCCAGTTTCAGCTCTGGATGTCTTCATAACAGTTGTTGTTCATCCTTTAAGCTTCGATTTGGCATCTCATACGCCTTAATCCGATATTCGTAGCTCAACTTATGGGTAAACTAGAAATGAGTATCAAATCTGCCGTTTCCGTTTCCGTCCGTCATATTTACGTGCGCGCGTGTCGTTTTGCCGTTTTGCTTGTTTTGGGCATGTTAGTGGCCGTTTGTGATAAAATCTTCTATTTCAAACAGCGGTGAGCTAGGCGGAGCCGGTGGAGCCCACTACTAGCGAACGCGCGAAGCGATTTTGCTTTCGTACTACTTTTGGTATTTTGAGTAAGTATTCAGGCCAGTTTGATGTGTTTTCTTGGCTATGTGTTTGAGATATGTGAAAAGGGTACTTAGGCGAGGGTGTACTTTATCGCACTCGACCTAAACCCTAATTTGAATGTATAATTGTACTTGGCATATGTATATGAACCTTTTGGAACCAAAACAATTGAGCTTGTGGCTCGGGGCGACTTTCGAGTAAAGTTTGTGAAGTTTGCAAAGTTTGTGAGTTCGTGGGCCCGATCTAAGACCTGTTTGGACTATTCGAGCCGGTTAGGGCTTGGTCGAAGTCAGTCCAACCTAGTCTGAGGTCACCAAGTTTGTAGGTTCATGTTATGAACCAATTTTGTGAATCCGGTTCACCGAGAAGGTGACCAAGTTTGTGACCCGAGCTTGTGACTCAAGCTCAAGTTTGTGATTTCGTTCGCCCGGGCAAGTTTGTGAGGTGACTGGCCAATGAGGGTGATAAGGTGTCGGTGGGTGTACAAGTGAAGTTCTACGGACCATTGAGTGTGGTCGACGGAGTGTCGGCAGGAGATCACGCATGGCATATGAATTGGCTTTGGAGCCACCTGTATCCTTATTATATGATGTTGTTCTTTTCTGCTTTTGCTTTACTCTTATTGTGTAATTGTTGCTACGTGAAATTTATGCTTTCGCCCCTGTTTACTTACTAAGCATATAGCTTACCCCTTTCCTTTTGTTTTCCTTAGCAGGGGCCGACGCGGGGACTTTTGGCTCGTATACTAGTATAGGTAGATTGGCTTGTAATAGTTGAACAGTTAGGATGTTTGTTTTGTTTTGGTGGTTTGTATAAGGACCCTTCTTAGGGTCTACCTTTTGCTGGTTATTGTTATAGTATATTAGAGCGGTTTGGCTTGATGCTTTTGAAGATGTAAATAGACTTTTGGTGGTTGTATATATTATGAATCGTGTTCTTGTGGCTTAGAAGAGTTTTATTAGCTTTAAGTTTTGAGACCTGGCGCGAGCTAGGCAGGCGGCCCGCCGATACCCTTGGGTTCGCCCTTGGGAGAAGTGGGGTCGTCACAGTTGGTATCAGAGCGCCTAGGTTAGAGGACTTGGGCAAGTGGGACATACGCGATAGACACTAGGCATATTTGACCATCTTAAGTTGAATGATATCTTTTAAGCTGAAATGCCGGTTGACTGACGATTTAATGTTTTGTAGGTATGTATCCGGGCGGTTCGAGTGATGCGGGACCTAGTGGTGTGGGACCGAGACCTCCGAGTAGGAGGGGCCCAGAGGATCGAGCGCTGCGTAAGCGGGCGATCCGTTATAGGCAGAGGCTGGGAGAGCCTTACACTTTGTACTCCCCCTTCAGCCAGGTGTCGTGCCGACCCTGCGCGTGTTGGTATACGTATGGCTCTCCCGACGAGGTAGTCATAGCATTGGACGACGAGCGTTATTACCTCGACAGGACAGTCGACTCTTTGAGAGCGCAGCTAGAGGAGGCCAGAGAGGTTGGCCAGGGGCGGGCGTCACGCATTAGGCACTTGGAGCGGAGTCTCCGAGAGGAGAGGGAGAGGACGGATGCTTTGCACCGTCAGCTCCAGGACACACACCAGCACCTCTTCACTATGAAGAGGCAGCTGAGGGACAGGGCTCGGAGTATGTCTGTTGACTGCGAGCTCTTACTAGATTTAGCCGCAGAGGCACCGCCACGGGCCACCGGTCCAGAGGGGATGGATGAGGTGGATACGTTAGGTTCCGTTGGGAACCTGGGTCCTAGGGGAGACGCATAGGGCCGCTTTTGTACTTTTGACTGTTAGGCGAGTTACTTTTGTTAGAACTAGTTCGGCTAATTCCTTTTGTTACGTGGCCGACTAACTCGATTTTTTGAGCCGGAGCGCTCGTGTATATTGGGTTTTGTACCGACTGGAGGTCGGTAATGTGTAAATCTTTTGGTGTGACTTTGTAAATACGTGTATATATGTGAATGGAATTTTGAACTTATCTTTTGTGTGCCTTTTGTGCGTAAGTTTTGTGTCTCTTCTTTTGCTCATAGTCTGGATGATAAGTATACGGATTGTTTCGAATTATAGACTTGTACACTAGATGGCCTCCGGTACTCGAGGTGGAGGTAGAGGGCGAGGACGAGGCCCTGAAATGGAACATGAACAAGAGCCAGACCAAGTAGCTACAGCCATCCAACGAATGGCTGACTTGATGGAGCGTATGATTGACCAACAGGCTCAGGGCCACGGGAATGCTGCTGGAAACCATGGACATAATCCGGGACATAATCATGAGGGCGAGGACCGTGCCTTAGAACGGTTCCAAAAGTTTGCACCTCCTAAGTTCATAGGAGGACCTAATCCTGATTTAGCAGAAACCTGGATGGACCGAATGCTCGATATATTTGCCGCGCTTAGGTATTCGAAAGAGCGGCAGATATCTTTTGCTGTTTTCCAGTTTGAGGGGGCCGCTCGAGCCTGGTGGAATGTGATCAGAGCTAAGTGGGAGCGGGAACAAACCCCTTGGACCTGGATCAATTTTACCCGAGAATTTAATGAGAAGTATTTGCCGCCCATCGTGCAAGAGAAACGGGAAGATGATTTTATTCGCCTGCGTCAAGGTGCATCTAGCGTGGCAGAGTACGAAACCCAGTTCACTAAACTTTCCCGCTTTGCCCCAGAGCTGGTGTTAACGGAGCAGAAACGAATCCGTCGCTTCGTTCAAGGTTTAACTGTGGAAATCCAGGAGTCGCTAGCAGCTGCTCAGTTGAACACGTTTAGCCAAGCGCTAGAAAAAGCACAGCGGATTGAGACTGCCAGAGGACAGGTTAAAGCCTTCCACGATCGGAAAAGGAGGCAACCTAGCTCAAATGATTCCATGGTCGGACAAAGCTCGCGAAACGAGCCACCTGCCAAGATAACGAAAGGTACGGATGGTCCACGACCTGCAGGGACCCCGAAAAACTTTGTGCGGGGTCAGGTCGTGCAAGAGGGGCCGAGGAGTGTCCAGCGTGGAGGGGCAAGTACAGCCGCCAAGTCAACCTGTGGTTTCTGTGGGGGCAATCACACCGATGAAAATTGCTGGAAGAATAGTTCGGTACGCAAATGCTTCAAATGTGGTAGCACCGAACACCTGATTGCCCGGTGTCCTAAGATGAAAAAGGAAGAATTTAAGTCACCGACTGAAGGGACCACAACTAAGCCGTCCAATGCAGGGGACAATCGACCTAAAGGGCCAGCAAGAGTGTATGCAATGGGTCAACAGGAGGCGATTGACCCTTCGGCAGGTTTTGAAGGTACGCTTTGACCAACGAATTAATTTCGAGGACGAAATTGTCCTAAGTGGGGGAGATTGTGAGGCCCCAGTTCGTTCTACGTTGAGATATTCATTATTTGGGCGGTAACGTTTGGTTTGGGAGTATTTCGAAAACCCTAAGTAGGGATTAAGATTTAAACCCTAAGTTCCGGTTAAGATTGAAAACCCGTTTTTTCTACATTTTCTTTATTAGAAAATTCCCCAGATAATTTTTATTGAGTAAATAGAGTTTTTAGATGATTTTTCTAGTATTAGTTAGTTTTTGAGAAATTAAGAACGTATATCGGATATGGGACCCACTAGTGCGAAAAGTTCGGAAAAATTCGGCCAATAAGGTTAAGTTTCGGATACTGTGTAAAATTTATCGGGTGTTAAGAGATAAGTAGTGTGTGTGAAGTGATTGATGTGAGAGAGAAAAGAAAGATAAGAAGGCATTAATGGAGGTGACAAGTGTCACTTTCCTATTGGTTGGACTTTAAGAATTACTATTTACTTTCTTGACTTTTTTGACCAAAGGATTAAATATCAAAAAAATGCCCAAAATTCACCATTTTTCTCTTCCTTGTGGCCGGCTCTCTCCTTGCAAAGAAGAAGGAAATTCCACCAACTTTCAAGCTTCCATAAGCTTCAATCTTCTATAAACAAAAGCTTAGACTAGATTTCACTCCATAAAATCCTATCTTCTAGTGCTAGTAAGGGTTGTAGTGAAGTTTGTTTGAAGAGCTAAGTGTCCAACACCTCTCTACATCTCTTGTTCTTAGGTAAGTGATGTTTTACTACTTCCTTATACTTAATGATGGTTATTTTGTGCTTAATGGTGGCATAAGTGTTAGAATATATGATTTATTTCTTGATTTGAAGAGTTTTGGTGAAGTTTTCCATTTTATGATGAATTTTCTGGTTTAAAATGAATGGGATGTTGTGGCCTTGTATGATGATTGGCAATGGACTATAATAACTCTAGTAGGTGTGAATTGTTGATAAATGCAATCAATTATGGATTTGGATGGAAAAATGGAAAGTTAGGGTTTATAAAATCCCAATTCTGTCCGGTTTTGGATCATAGGGTTAGAGGCCGAATTGGACTTTGCTCAAAACATGAACGTTGTAGGTATTGATGTGTATAAGGTGCCTGTAAAATTTCAGGGCATTTTGATTAGTGTAGAGTGAGTTATGACGAAATTACTGTAGCTGTTCTGCTTTGATCAGAATGCGAAAACTGCGTTGGTATTTGGCTGTTTTGACTGGAATTGGTTTGGATTTTGAAGTTGGTGTCTTCTGATGAAATGTAACTGGATGTCTTAGCTAACATATGCCTTTGGAATTTCGGCATTTGGACTTGTATGGACTGAGTTATATCGATTACAGTTTTCTGCGTTTTGCAAACCTGTTTTGGTGAATCTGGTTTAGTATTTGGCACATTTGACCTAGTTGTGCTAGGAACTGGATTGAGTGGCCTTCTCCAATATTGTAACCCTGTTTCTTAGCTTCGAAACGGTGGGTCTTACACCCCCATCCGATAACCGTAGTGAATTTGGTGCCATTACCGCATATTAAGGTCAAATACGGTTTGTGATCCTGTTTTGCAATTCTGGTATAGTGTCTTGCATTTTTGACCTTGTTACATTCAAAATTGGACAAAGTTTCCTTCTTCAACATTGTAGCCCCTTAAGTCCTGGATATCCCTGTAAATTTTCAGGTTAAACGGATTAGTATATCCTGAGCTATAAACGAAATACTCAGACCTGTTTTGACCGTCAAATTCTGTTACGTTTTTGGACAGTTTATGACTGGAACTTTGGCTTCACATTTGACTGGGTTACAAGCTGTTTGGGCTTGCGACCAAAACACCAAACTTATAGCCTTATATCAGAGCTTTCTAACGCCCTTGGAATTTCATGAATCGGATTTATAAAACCTGAGATATAGCCGAGCAAATAAGGCCTGGCCGTGAAGATGACCATTTTCTGGTCAGATCTGTTTTGGTCTTGATGACCAATTTCCGTTCCGAATTTGGATTGCCGACCTTCATGAAAGTTGTTCCATTTGGAATGAACTATCTAACTGCCGATTTTCAGCTCTTTTGACCATGTGTAGCATAGAAAACAGTTCGCACTCAAAACTGACCATTTGTGCATTGGCCAGATTTCGTAAGTGATTGTGTTTGGTCATTTGGGACTGAAGCCTCCAGTTTCAGCTCTGGATGTCTTCATAACAGTTGTTGTTCATCCTTTAAGCTTCGATTTGGCATCTCATACGCCTTAATCCGATATTCGTAGCTCAACTTATGGGTAAACTAGAAATGAGTATCAAATCTGCCGTTTCCGTTTCCGTCCGTCATATTTACGTGCGCGCGTGTCGTTTTGCCGTTTTGCTTGTTTTGGGCATGTTAGTGGCCGTTTGTGATAAAATCTTCTATTTCAAACAGCGGTGAGCTAGGCGGAGCCGGTGGAGCCCACTACTAGCGAACGCGCGAAGCGATTTTGCTTTCGTACTACTTTTGGTATTTTGAGTAAGTATTCAGGCCAGTTTGATGTGTTTTCTTGGCTATGTGTTTGAGATATGTGAAAAGGGTACTTAGGCGAGGGTGTACTTTATCGCACTCGACCTAAACCCTAATTTGAATGTATAATTGTACTTGGCATATGTATATGAACCTTTTGGAACCAAAACCCTTGAGCTTGTGGCTCGGGGCGACTTTCGAGTAAAGTTTGTGAAGTTTGCAAAGTTTGTGAGTTCGTGGGCCCGATCTAAGACCTGTTTGGACTATTCGAGCCGGTTAGGGCTTGGTCGAAGTCAGTCCAACCTAGTCTGAGGTCACCAAGTTTGTAGGTTCATGTTATGAACCAATTTTGTGAATCCGGTTCACCGAGAAGGTGACCAAGTTTGTGACCCGAGCTTGTGACTCAAGCTCAAGTTTGTGATTTCGTTCGCCCGGGCAAGTTTGTGAGGTGACTGGCCAATGAGGGTGATAAGGTGTCGGTGGGTGTACAAGTGAAGTTCTACGGACCATTGAGTGTGGTCGACGGAGTGTCGGCAGGAGATCACGCATGGCATATGAATTGGCTTTGGAGCCACCTGTATCCTTATTATATGATGTTGTTCTTTTCTGCTTTTGCTTTACTCTTATTGTGTAATTGTTGCTACGTGAAATTTATGCTTTCGCCCCTGTTTACTTACTAAGCATATAGCTTACCCCTTTCCTTTTGTTTTCCTTAGCAGGGGCCGACGCGGGGACTTTTGGCTCGTATACTAGTATAGGATGTTTGGCTCGTATACTAGTATAGGGGCCGACGCGGGGACTTTTGGCTTGTAATAGTTGAACAGTTAGGATGTTTGTTTTTGTTTTGGTGGTTTGTATAAGGACCCTTCTTAGGGTCTACCTTTTGCTGGTTATTGTTATAGTATATTAGAGCGGTTTGGCTTGATGCTTTTGAAGATGTAAATAGACTTTTGGTGGTTGTATATATTATGAATCGTGTTCTTGTGGCTTAGAAGAGTTTTATTAGCTTTAAGTTTTGAGACCTGGCGCGAGCTAGGCAGGCGGCCCGCCGATACCCTTGGGTTCGCCCTTGGGAGAAGTGGGGTCGTCACAGCTAGTCCAACGCTAGACCCTTAGGAGCCCTTCAAGTGTTAGATCATGATTGTGTAATAAAATAACTTCATCTCATGCATGTTTTCACTTTTTAGGGTCTTTTCCATGTTGCATGACACTTTTCTTATATATATGTACATCCTTTATCCCATATTTCTTTCTATTTATATCCCCTATTCCGCATTTCTCCTTATATACGTATATTACTTACCCCTTTGCATGAAACATGACATTATATTTGCATGTCATTTAGGGGAAAATTAGAAACTAGGTTAGATCATTTGCTTGTTTAGATAGGAAAGCCCCTTGGATATGGGATATGGACGAGTTTGGCTTTTCTAGCCTTAGCACGCTCGTATTCCCTCTATTAAAAGGGAAAATTGAGTCACGAACATTAGTCCCCCGTACCCGACATGATGCACTCCTTTGAGACAAATATATTTGCATAATTATTTTATTCCTTTTTTTTTCTTAGAGTCTCATATTTTTGCATTATTCGTGACTTCTTCGAAGAGTCTTCATTGGGAGTCACAATTAATGTGATTGGTACCAAATAAGTTTTGAAGATACATTTCGATCCCCCGACACCCTCCTAGGTCTAGGGTTCGCATTCATATAGTACATCCAAATGTGATAAATTTTTAGGTTAAGAATAAGAAAATCATTGACTAAATCACGCAACTAGCCTTGGCTAGGTCGAAAGGGTGCCTCGGATTTTTATCCTTGCCTTCCCTTTCTTCAAATGTGACTCCCGAACCTTTTTCTTTGATTTACGTAGACTTGGAGTCGTTTAAAAAGGGTTTTTTCTATTTTTTCTTTTAAAAAAATTCATTTTTTGGTGACTTGGTACACCTCAACTCTATACCAAGTGGCGACTCCGATTTTTGTTCAAAAACCCTTTTTAAACTATAATTTGGGCCCAAATCGTCGCATTACAAACCCCATTTGGGCCCTTTTTCCTTTATTCATTTTCTAAAAACAAAACTCATTTTTCCAAAAAATCAAAAAATCCATCTTTCTAAACTCATTATTTATTTTTTAAAAAATGGGGCGCGACAATTTTCAGTTTTGATTTATGTTGTTTATCCATGATATGTTGGTATTGAGTTTGGTTATGGACTTGTGAGATGATTGGTAGCTTTATTGTGACTTTTTAGCTCTTATTAGGAATTTCCAGCTTTGGTAGTAAATTTTCTAGCTTAGGGTTTTGATTTCCAACTTGGGTATCATGGTGATTATGTGAGGGTTATGCACCTAATTTAGGTGGTTTTAAGACCTACTATAAGAGGCCTTTGTTTCCTATACTTTTGTGCTTGATTTGGGGCTGTTTTATGGTGAAGTTGTTGCCATGGAATTGGGGGAAAAATGAGTAAAAATAGGTGAGGTGCTGCCTATTTGATTTCGTGTAGTTTGAGTGAGTGAAAGTGCAATCAAGGTTGTGATTTTTGGATGGCTTAGGCCTAGAGTACTTGTGGGTACTTAGGGCAAATCTAGGGATGTCGCACAAGCTGAAATTTTAGCCAAGTTACATCACCTGTGATGACCCCACCTTCCCCTAGGGCATACCCTAGAGGTTAGCGGATCGCCTACTCAGCTCTCACCAGGACTCACTCACTCACTTCAAGAAAACAAGTTATAACTTTGAAAGGAAATAAAACAACAGTTCCAAACTTAGAATATACATTTATGCTGAAGTCTATCTCAAATGTTCATACATTCCCCAAAGTACAACAAAAGAGTACGCTATATACATCAACCGTAGCACATCAATATCAAAAGCAAAACAAGAAAGGTGACGTGTCATCCCAACCATTCTATACTATGTCCTAGTTACCTTGCACAACCCAAAACCCTAGATCTCTAGCTTAGTTTGTCACTGATCCAGCCCACTCTACCACCTCCTCAAGTGCGGCTGGCTCCTGAGTCACTAGGAGCTACATGCTCTTGACCTTCCCTGACCAAGTTCATATGTACTACTTCCTTCCCAAGTGCCCCACACTCGGTTAAAATGTTATCAGTTCGATCCCTTACTTCCCTCACCACTCGAACAAGGCGACCATTGGCCTCCTGTGCTTGCTCTCGAAAAGCATTGGTTCGCTCCTGTTCCTTGAGAATAGAAGTCTCGAGCTCCCAAATTCTAGCATCTTGCTTTCTCAGCATTGCCCTCAGGCGCTCGATCTCAGTTTGGGCCCTACGATTAGCACTGGCAAACATTTCCCTCTCATCCTCTATGGCAAGGACCACCACCTGTGACGACCCTACCTTCCCCTAGGGTGTACTCTAGAGGTTAGTGGATCGTCTGCCCAACTCTCGTCAGGACTCACTCACTCACTTACTTCAAGAAAACAAATTATAACTTCGAAAGGAAATGAAACAACAGTTCCAAACTTAGAATGTATATTGATGCTCAAGTCTATCTCAAATATTCATACATTCCCCAAAGTACAACAAAAGAGTACGCTATACACATCAACCGTAACACGTCAATATCAAAAGCAAAACAAGAAGGTGATGTGTCATCCCAACCATCCTATACTATGTCCTAGTTACCTTGCACAACCCCAAACCTTAGATCTCTAGCTTAGTTTACCACTGATCCAACCGACTCTGCCACCTACTCAGGTGCGGCTGGCTCCTGAGTAACTAGGAGCTACATGCTCTTGACCTTTCCCGACCAAGTTTACCTGTACTACTTCCTCCACAAGTGCCCCACACTCGGTTAAAATGTTATTAGTTTGATCCCTTACTTCCCTCACCACTCGAACAAGGCAACCATTGGCCTCCTGTGCTTGCTCTCAAAAAGCATTGGTTCGCTCTTGTTCCTTGAGAATAGAAATCTCCTGTTCCTTGATAAGGGTGTACCCAAGGGTTTGGCGGACCGCTTGCCCAGCTCTCGTCGGGATTCATTCACATACTATGAAATTTACCAAATATTAAGCTCAATAATGAAAGCAATAACATTTACAACCTAGCTGAGGAGTTAAACTTACAAAGTAAAACCAAGCAAACCCGCTAGAGAGCTAAGTGTTCCTATGCGAGCAACTAACAAAGCTTAGACGAAATCTATGTCTTGTCCAATTCCCACTCTCGCGTTCTTACCCCTGTAAGTAAAACAAATTTCATAGAATGAGCTAGAAGCCCAGTAAGGTTCCAAGAAAACATGCTGTCAAATTGGCAAAAGATCTTTCACATATATTAAAATCACAAAGCGAAGACAGTAAACAGTTACACATAATGTCATGGACAGTTCACCCATTCAGATAAGCACTTTAACACCAGCAAAAAAAAGGATACGGTACTGATACGGAGGCTTCCGCCAGGTTCTGGACAGAGCACCCAAGATTCAAATGTTGATACAGCTGATATGGTGGCTCCTGCCGGATTTTCGACAGAGCACCCAGATTCAAACGTTGATACAGCTGATATGGCACTCCTGCCAGATTTCAAGCGTAACACTTAGTCCCGTACAGTGTTTTACTTGCAGCCAATTTCGCAGTAACATTTTCCAAGTCCGTTGACACTCCGTCAATGTTTGAAATATAGTAACAAGTCCAGTAGAACACCGCTTATCCCCAATCTCCGTCCACCGATCAACCCCCTACCGAGCCCGAACACCAAGATAACAGAGATGGTAACAGAGGTGGTAATACTCGAGTATACCAAGCAAGAACAAGTATGGTCGACGAGATAACACTCCAATCGACTTAATCAGGATAAAAGTACTGAGACGGGATAAGAGGCACCTCCCACTCGGATTGAGTGTGGTACATGCTACAACTTAGCACTTACAAGTCAAGCACAAGCACAAACACAAGTACGGTCACTCAAGTTCAAGCAAGCACAAGATCATTCAAGAAGGGGAGGACGAGTGTAATAAAGTACACCCTCGCCTCATCAAATTCAATATTCAACACATAACACGTGGTATCATTCAAATCAAAATATCAAGAAACATGCACTTGACACTCACCAGTTTAAGCAAAATAACGTCAAAAGTTCGCCCCTCGGTTTATGCCCTTGATCACCAACAAACCTTAAGAACAATCAAGATAAAGTATTATAGTTCAAGCATTCAAAGGTTAGGTGAACCAAAGAAAATCCAAGTAACTACTAGTGCTCGATTAGGGTTTGAAGTGTGCCGAGAACTTGAATATTTTGTTATGTTTGGATATGTATGAACATTTGAGATAGATAGGTGTATGGATGTACATTTTAAGTTTGGGATTGCTGTTTCTTTTACTTTCGATATTATACATTATCTCGGAAGTTAATGTGAGTAAGTCCTAGCGAGAATTGGGCAGGCGGTCTGCTAACCTCTAGGGCACGTCCTAGGAAGGTGGGGTGGTCACAGGTAAGTTAATTTATAATTTCTTTACTACTAATTTATTCCCTCAATAGTTGTAATAAATAATAGAATCAAAACTTTTACTTTTACTTTTATAGTTAGAGTAAACTAGGGTTTTTTGTGCATTTTGGTAGTGTGATCATTTGGTGAGGTGTGTGTACTAAATTTGGTGGATAAGAGTGAGTATTAAGTAAGAGGAAGTGTGTGATTAGAAGTGCTAAAAATAAGTTAGTGAATCATAAGTTAAAACAAAAGTACAAGAGAGGTAAGAGAATAGGCTTGAACCGATGTGCGCCGTTTGTTATCGGTTGAGTACACCACTTGACCAATACTTTCTTACCCTAATCTCTTTGTTTTTATTTCATTTCATCCTCTCTAATATAACCCTAAGGTCAACCGATTTTTTTTGACTAAAAACAAGAGGAAAAGGAAAAAAAAAAGAAAAACTTGGTTGCCAAGTATTAGCAATCCAGGATAGGTTTGACCAAAGGAATTTTCTTCCTTCTTATCTTTCTTTTGGACCAAAATTTTCTCCATTTCTTCTTGTCTTGGCCGAGAGCTTGGAGAGTGTGAGAACCCTAAAAATATATATATATAAAAAAAAATCATTGCATATCTTATTCTTTAATAAATTTTAGCACCATTTCTTTTTTTTCTTTATTTATTTATCTATTTGCTCTCATATAAGTGCGTGACCATAATGTTAAGTGAAAAATAATACAATTCCGCTAAACTAATAAACTACTTGGTCTTGTTATGCTAAAATTAATACTTCGAAGGTAAATTATTTCATTGATTTAATAATTAATTTCTTTAAATTCCGATAGCTAAACTTAAATCGTTAATAATGTTAAAGGTTAATAGAAACCTTAGTATTAAGATGCAATCAACAAATTATAGATAAAAAAAATGACACAAGTATACTAAACATACTTAAGACATAAAATTATGATAATTGAAGCCTTGCAAGATTAGTGTATTATTAGGAGCTTAATTTATATTCGGGATAAATTTTGGAGTTAAGTAAAATTAAGGAACTCAAGTGGATATTAGGAAGAGATGTGAAAAGACTAAAATACCCTCCATACAATCTTAAAATTTCCATGCAATCCAAACACCCTCTCGGACAACATCATCACTCACCACCCCATCCGGCCAATGCAACTTCTACCATTTCTACACTCAACACTTCCATACACTCAACCTTCCTCAAAACCGCAACTCCATTCCACCATTTCACCTCAGACCACAACAACGGACCATCTCATTCCCTTACCTCGTGAGTATCGACCAAGAGTGGGAGTGAGAGAGACCAGCTTCATCCGAGAGCAAGGGGGAAAAACTGCGAGCTGCACACATCCTCCATTTCTGGCCGCGAGCTAGGAGGAAGAGAGGGAGAGATATCGTGGGAGTTCCATCCATTCCTGCACCATCAACCAGCTGCAATCCAGCTTCAATCTCCACCAGTCGTAACCACTGAAAGCCAAACCAACCTCCAGTTACGAGCGAGCCGAGAGGGAGAACAGAAATTTTTTCAGATTTCTTGTGCGTAAGCTAAGCCTGCTGTTGAGGTAAATTTCGGATCTAGAACACCTGATTAGAGGTTGTTTGAGCTAATTAGGAGCATGCATGTTGAATTTATGCGTTGGATGATGATCTAGAAAAGAAAAGAAACCTGATGTACGCTGAATGTGGGTTACCGAGACTGTGTTGGATTAATGCCGAGCTAATCTGTGTAACTCTGGATAATCTGAGTTTGCATTGTTGATTAAGTAACTAATCACTAACTAATTAAACTATTTAAATCTTTGCATGTTGACCTTAGACCCTCGGATGCTGAATTTAGAGAAGAAGAAAAATTTGCTGATGTGCGCACATTTGAACTGCCGAGACTGATTAAGAAATGCTGTGCTTAATTTGTTTAATTTCGACAACCTGAGGTTATAATCCTAATTATCCAAGTGAAGATAGAATGTTTAAGGACATGCATGTTGAATTATGCGACTGGACGATGGAATTAAGAACTTGGGAAAATTCTGATTTAGTGGAATGGAAATTTTGTGAACCAGAAATCTGAAATGCAGTTGTAATCTGCTTAAAGGTGATGATCTGAACCTGTATTGGGGATTATACGACTAATCACTAGTTGAATTACCTGACTATGGCTTTGCATGTTAATTTTGTACATTCGGATGATGAGTTAAGGAGCATAAGAAATTCTGTTTTGATGAAGTGGAACTTCCGTGAGCATAAATTGGAAATGTAGTTCCTAATCTTCTACATTGTGATGAACTAAGTTGATACCTATGATTATCTAGCTAACAGCATGATGATTGAGGCGTGCATGGGGCTAAGTAGCTCGGCTAACCAAGAAAATAAAAATGAAATGAAATCAATTTGCATTCATGATCATCCGAGGACAGCTGGGAAAATTTCTGGAATTTTGGGGATAATTATAATCGTGTTTGAACTTAATTCTGAGCTAGAAATGTTAATCAATTGGTCAAGCATCTGCATGAGGAATTTGAGTACTTAAAACACTGGTTTAGCCGAAGGAAAAGCTAGATTATAACCACGCAAGTGCTGGAAATATTAATGACCGAGAGGTTGAGCAGAAATTCTTCATTTGATTTCTGGAATTTTCCTTTGGAATGTAATGGTTTAGAAATGCATGAGAGATGTGTATTCTAAGCAGTGTAAGTTGTTTAGCTATGAAACATTAGATATTTCGGAGGATTTAATAAAAAATGTTGAGATGGAATTCGTAATAGTTTGGAATGACAATTGCTGGAAAATGTTCAAGTTATCCTTGTTTTTGGACAATAAAAGTTTGGTTGAAATGTTGGCTATATTACTATAAGGAATGATTGTTGGATGCTAAGGGTTAATGCTTGATGGAACCCTTGGCTATTTGAGTAAACTTTACGCGCATTACGGTTTTGATAAAATTATTTACTGGGATTTTTCTTGACTATCGAAACAAGAAAAGGAAAATTTGAACTCTTAGAGTCATTTGAAACTCAAGCTGGATATAGTTCTTTTCTTGTCTTGAATGGAGTTGTGATTTAAATTGAGTATTTGATGTCAAGAGCTAATGATTGATGAAGCTCTTGGCCATTTGAATGATTTTATATAAGTGTCAAAGTTGATGAAATTAAACTGCTGGAATTGCTTGGAAGCCTTATGTTTATTTTGATTAAGTTGAGATGTGATGTGAGCTTGCCAAAACCAAGAGCTAATGATTGACGAAGCCTTGGTCACTTGTCTTACTTTTCTAGCAGAAATGAATCTGTTGAATCTAGGGCTAATGATTGAAGAAGCCCTAGTGATTTGCTATTTGAAAAGTGATTTTACCACGTCGACAAATTCGAGCCATAACGTGATTTCGAAAGGGAATCGAAATGGTGAAAGTCGTTTTGACCCTAGTGTTGAACATTAAAATTTAGCATTGAATATCTTCGCCTGGAACAAGGCCAACTCGACATTTTTTTCCCTTAGCTTAAACTAGCCTTAATATTTATAGAAAATGACTTTTCTAGTTTTTAAAACCCTAAATCTGCCTTACTTCTTTTTCTTTCTTTAAGACTTGTCCTTAGCTAGTTGTCTATAGGAAAAGTTCCAAAAATGCGAGTTTTCACTAACTTTAACTAAAAATGTAGAAGACTTGATCGGCAAAAAAAAAAACCTTATTTCACACAAAATAATTCTAGTAGCATTTTTACAAGAAAAGGTAACTTAAAGGAAACTTTACAAAGTATTTTTCTAGTTCAAATGTTAAACGGTTTGTCGACTAATTTCAAGAAAATAAATTAGTTATACATACGAGTAATTTTCCTACGTAAAACAATAAATGGTATAGCCACCTTATAGTTTCAAAACTTGGTATTTTTAGGATATTGCGAGGACGCGGAATTTGATTCTCAACTTGACATCTGAACTTCACTCTTGGTGAGTGTCCCTGCTTGTTCTATGCCTACTTGATTAAAGTGCTTTCTTGACTCGATATGTGATAATTGGATAATGATTTTCTGATCCATCGAAGTGAGCAGTGTGTACTTTATCACACTAGCCTTTCGAGTGGTGACTTGTGTGAAATATTTAAGTGAATCCAAGTGTTGTGACGTCGCTGGGTGAATCCCTCGACCAATTTCCTGAGGGTATACGTATGTATACTGCTCCCAATTTCCTGAGGGTGTACGCAAGTATACTGCTCCCAATTTCCTAAGGGTATATCTCGAGTATACGGCTTCCTTTATTTTGTCGTGCGGGCCCGGAGCTGGGGTATGTCTGGTGGCCGGAGTAAGAAAAATAAGAGAATCTACATGGACCGTAAGTAGTGAGAGTTGACGGAGGGTCAACTACGATAATTTTTTATCAAGCGAGGCAAATGGCTCCTGAGAGCCCCTGTATCCTACCTTGTACTGTTATCTGCTTTTCTTAAGTGTGAAATTTAAATACTCGTTACTTGCCTTATGTGATTGCATGTTTTGGGGCACCACTGAGCTTTAGCTCACCCCACGTTCATTTGTTTTCCTTACAGGTTGTGAAGTGTGAAAGAATTTGAGCTGCTTATATTTCCTATGAATGTGATTGAACAACTTGAATTTAAATTTCGGTTTGTAATGAATTCCAAGTTAAGCATTGTATCTTTCATTTTGGATTGCCACTTGAAGCTGGAAAAGTGTAAACCCTAATTCTGATATTTGGCTTGTATGTATGTATTTGTGTGGTATGGCTTTAATCCTTGTAAGTAACGCGTGAAGTGTTTAAGAGCCGTCGATTGGCTATCTTCGGATGCTGTTATCTTTGAAGTTAATGTGGTGATAGCAATTGATTTATTTTGGAAGAATCGCTATTGTAATAACTTAGGCTAATCTCCGGAAGGATTTGGGTTAGTATGCGTGCTTGAGTCCTGGCGAGAGCTAGGCAGACGGCCCGCCAACCCTCTGGTTCGCCTTAGGGGGAAGTGGGGTCGCCACAGAGAGAAAAAAGAGAGGAGAAAAAACTTCCATTTCCATCTTGATTTTGCCAAGGAAGCTTGTAGCGGAGAGTTTTTGGAAAGGAAAGCTTGGTTCTTTGCTTTTTCAAGTGATTTTGAAGGTATAAGTTGAATAATTTCCTTTTTCTTTCTTATTCTTGCAAAATATGGTGAAGATGACTTGAATCTTGGAATATTATGGATGATACTCTAGATTTGGTGAAGATTAGCGAAATTTCAGCTAGGGTTTGTGATTTTCAGCCTTGATTTATGTTGTTTAACTATAATATGTTGGTATTAAGTTTGGCTATGGACTTGTGAGGTGATTGGTAGCTTTACTATGACTTTTTAGATTCTAAATGGAAATTTCCAGCTTTATTCGGGATTTTTCAGCTTTGGTAATATGATGATATATGCTAGAAATGAGCTACAATTGGACGATTTATGGCCTAGATTATGAGTTGCTTTTATCTTATTACTTGTAGTGTTGATTTGGGGCTGATTTGGAAAGAAAATGAAACCTTGAAATGGCTGGAAAAATTGGTAAACACAAAGGAAATGCTGCCCAATTTTTCTTTCATGGGATAAGCGAGTGAAAACGGAAATAAATGTGTGACTTGTGAGCGATTTGGGACTTAGTTATGTAGGGATGCTTAAGTTGACCTTGTGGGTGACTTATAAGCTAAAATTTTGCCCAAAAGTGTATATTTCTGAAAAATAAAGTAACGACCATTTTAAACGCGATTTCCTAGTTTCTTATACCAAGTTGCGAACTTAAAAGTTTTAAACGCTTCTTTATCGAAACCAAAAGAGCGAGCATGAATTTTCTAGGATTTGATAAGTAAAATGAGTACCACTTAAATGAGTTCTATTTACTTGGTTTTCTTGAAGCGAAACTCCCATATTTTGGAACCCTAATTGATTGCAAACTGTTAAACGGTATTTTATCACAGATTTGGACTCCAGCAAGGGAGTTGAACTTTAACTTGGTTTTGAAAAGAAATAAATCATTGGTGAGTGTTTCCAAGTGCATGTTTGACGTTATTACTTGAATGGATTGCTTGGTTAATGTGATTGGACGGTACTTAACTTGTTTGATAGGGTAAGGGTGTGACGCCCCGAAAAAAAAAATGAGTTTGAGAACCCGGAAATTTTCTAATTTTCTAGGGTTTATTTTTTTTAATCGCCCGCCTTTTCTACATTTTCTTTATTAGAAAAATTCCCCAGATAAAGTTTATGAGCAAAGATAGTTTTAAAATGATTTTTCTAGTGTCGGTTAGTTTTTGAGAAATTAAGAGCGTATTTTGAACGTGGGACCCGCAAGTGCGGTAAATGCATTATATTTTTGACAACTTGTTGGAATTTTGTATTAAGTGATATTATTGTACAATGTGTTAAGATATTTGTATTGGAGAGACAAAAAGATAAGTTTTAAACCTAAAGGTGACAAGTGTCACTTTCTTACTCAAGGGTGGACTTTGACCATTTTACTACCTTTACTAATTGATTAAAAACTTGACCCAAAATTCATCTTCTTCATAAGCTCCTTGGCCGAACCTCTTGGAGACAAAAAGAGAGAAAAGCTTCCAATTTCTTCCTTCTATTTCTTGCCCAATCTCACAAACCAACCGTTAAAACCGTGATTTGCTCCATAAAAATCTTTCTCTTGGTGGTATTAAGGTGTGTGGTGAAGTGGTTTGAGAAGCAAATGTGCTAAGTTGGGTCTTTCCTTGGGTTTGCATGGTAAGTGACTAAGGAACCTTTCCTTTGATCTTGATAATGTTCAATTAGTGATTGGTGGTGGTTGAATAAGTGATTTTATGGATGATTTCATGATTTAGGTTGAAATTAGTGAAGTTTTATATTTAATTAGGATTTTTCTGTTCTCATATGATTGTTATTATGTGGTTATGTATGATGATTGGAAATGATAGTTGATGATTCTAGAAGGTGGAAAAAGTGGAATATTGCAAGGAAAATCTGGAAAATTAGGGTTCTTGGTTCTTCATTCTGTCCGAAATTTTTGGTCCTAGATAGAGGCCGAATTAGCCTTGGCTCAAAACATAAAAGTTGTAGGTATTGATGTTTTAAGGGTGCCTGTAAAATTTCAGGGCAATTGGAGTAGTGTAGAATGAGATAAGCCGAATTTACTGTTGCTGTTCTGGGTTCATCAGGATGTAAGAACTGCGCCTGTAATGGGTTGTTTTGACTGGAATTGCTTTGGATTTGGTTGTTGAGGTCTTCTAATGAAATGTAGCTTGATGTCCTAGCTACCATATACTTTTGGAATTTCTGCATTTGGACCTGTTTAGACTGAGTTGTACTGATTACAGCATAGTGTAATTTGTAAACCTGCAATTACGGTTCTGGTTTGTTATTTGGCATATTTGACTTAGTTGTGTTGGGATTTGGACTGAGTGACCTTCTACAATGTTGTAACCCTGTCTTTTTGCTTCGAAACGGTGTATCTTGCACCTTCATCCGATACTCGATGTGCCTTTGGTACCATTACCGCAAAATGACGTCAAAACTGTTTTTCTGATTTTGAGCTTAACTTTCATTTCCGGACTTTTCCCTAGCTTGACTTGTACTAGTACTACTTGGAGCCTGCTGAATGGCTATTGGATGAACTTGTTGTTGTGTGTGTACCTTTGGGATGAAATGAGGAAATAATGAAGCCATGATGGCTGGAAAAGTTAGCAAATTCAGGGGAAGTGCTGTCCGAACTTTGAAGGGACTTGTTTGCATTGAGTTTGTGATCTAAGACTTGGATTTGAGCAAGGCAATGCTATACGATGGATGGTTTCA
Source organism: Coffea eugenioides (assembly GCF_003713205.1). Lineage (NCBI taxonomy): Eukaryota > Viridiplantae > Streptophyta > Magnoliopsida > Gentianales > Rubiaceae > Coffea > Coffea eugenioides. The sequence continues at coordinate 22,031,090 of NC_040043.1, forward strand.
GGGCCGTGGAGGTGAGTGACCTCAAACTATTTCTAAAATTATTTATGAACCATTTCTTGCATTATTTACTTTTGAACTGTTTCAAAGTTACTTTTGGAACTGTTTTCTTACATATCATGCGTGCTTGCATATCAGTGTCTTGTTATTATTGATTTTGCTTTCAATGACTGTTAAAACGAGTTTTTTAGGCGAGTGTGTACTTTATCGCACTCGACCTAAATAAATATGAAATTTTCAATGATTAATGATTAAATGCTACTTGCGCATGAATGTAAGCCTTTTGGGCTGAACTGGCCATTGCCCCTTGTTACCGGTCGTCTCGAGCCAGAAGCGGACTCGATCGGGCGACTAGGAACTTGGGTGAACGTTTCGGTATACTCGAGTATTATCTTGTAGGTTGGTGGAGCCTGGCCAAAAGCCAGGGACGGGGTGAATGAATGCACGAATGAAACCAAATGCAATGAAATGACAGGAGAACGAACGTATCCTTTTCATGAATGTTACTATCGCTTTCCATTGTAAATGTTTCATGAATTATTGATGCTCCATATTGAAATGACATCATTGAAATGAACGATTGTGAAACTGATTTGATAACTGATTTTACTGGTTACTCGCTGAGCTTCTAGCTCACCCCAAAATATTTTATTCCCCTCCACAGGGCTCAAGACGAAGGGGTGGCTTGTAGTGTTTATTCATGGATTATCTCATGTATGGATTGAATTTGGATTCCTTTTGTGTAATCATTCATATCGGGATTGTATTGAACGTTTAGAATTGATTGGATGTGTAATAGTCAAGATTTGGACTTCCTCCTGTATAATAATTGTGATCAAGGATCAGAGTGGCAGTGGAAGCGTGGACGCTTCGCTTTTGATATGTAAATGTTGGAATATTTGATTTTTATTTGAGACTTTATCTTGTATTTGTTTGAGGACTGTAGTGATCGACTGAGTCCCGGCGAGAGCTGGGCAGGCGGCCCGCCGAACCCTCTGGTTCGCCTTAGGGGGAGGTGGGGTCGTGACAAAGGGTGTACTTTATCACATTTGCCCTAATGTGACTTATTATTGTGCACTGGTTACAATTGGCTTGATAAATATGTGTGTGCATGACTTGAATACTGTGAGAACCCGAATTTTACTTACTTTTAATTCTATTTTACTAGCTTATTTAATTATTTATTCACCCGTTTTCTCCAAATAATTTATTTCAACTATTTTAAATCCATTTTCATGGAATAATGTCTCACTTATATTTTTAAAATGTCCCGTTAGCAAAAAATTAATTTTTTGCGACTCGTTTAGCGAGAAATAAGTGAATGCACATTTTTTGAGGCAATATTCGATCCGAGAGTGCAATAATATTGGAGAATTAAGAATGATCAATAGTAGACTAAGAAAAGTTATTTGAGGGATAGAGGTGAGTGAGTTCAAATTTTCGCTTTATCGCGTGCGCGTCGATAGTTTCTCGTAAGTCGTGCCGGTCCGATTAATTGGAGGTTTGAGGAATTAGCATTAGACTCGTAAGTATGAGTAATTAAAATATTAGAGGAAGTACCTTGGAGGATTAGTGTATAAATGCAACAAACAAGAGAGGAAGTGGTAGTGCACAACCCTATTTGAGACACTATTTGAAGTTGACTTTCTTGCAAACTTAATGGCTACTTTTCTCCAATCTTCCCATACAAGATTCACAACTCAAAACCCTCATCTCTCTCACCTCTCTCAGCCGAACCTCCAAGGAAGAAAGGGGGGAAGAAAACTCCATCTTTTTTAGCTTCAAACTTGCTCACTTTCATCACCCAACTTCCTACTCACTTGGAATTTTACTTCAACTAGGAGAAAGATGAAGGCTTGTAGATTTCTTGGAGAAACTCTGGTGGAAAAATATGGTATTCATCTAGGTCTAAAGGGTAACCCTCTTCATCTCTTTAATCTTTCCATTTCTCCAAAGTTTAACGGTCAATCTTCATGGGTTTAAAGCCCTAATCGCGTTTATAGGCTAGCGGACTTAAGGAACTTTATTTCTCGCTTTAAATCATAGGCTAGCTGTCTTGATGAGGCCTATAGGTAGCTTACTTGAGGCTTGATTGTTTGATTATGGTTTTTTATGTGATGAATGAGATGATTATGGTTAGAAAGTGGAGAGAAATCGAAGGAAAGTTGCGAAAGGAAGCTGGCCGAAATTTCTGGTCATGTTGTTCTGTTTTAGTTTCAAAATTTTGATGCTTGGTTGACTATTAAATTGATGGATATATGTTGTATATTGTGTGTAGAAAGTGTCTTTCAAAAATCATATCGAATGGTTGCACAAAACTTGAGTTTTGGTAAAGATTCAAATCTGGAAAACGCCTGGCAGGGTACTCGGGCTGTCCGAACATAATTCTCTATACAAATATCGAAATTGAGTGCCATTTATGGCATTCAAAACTAGACATTGATAGCTTTCCAACGGTATAAAATTCCCCTGCTAGTTCATTTTGAGTGATCCGTAGCGAATTGTCAAAGTCGGCTGTTCTGTTGTGCCTGTCTGTCCGAGAGAAACTGGGAAGCTGCATCTTGTGGCTCAATTTTGTCCCACTTGTGAAGAGATTTTTAAAACGATATCTTCTAATGAATTGTAGCATTTTTAACCTAGTTTCCAACACTATAAACCATTCTCAATTTTGAGATGCATAGAGATAGATATGGTTTGATTTCAAAAATGCGACAAAGCTGGAAACTGCAAACTTTTTCCCTCCTTGCTGACCGAATGGTCAAATCTGTTTTGGGATGTTATTTTTCAAAACTCTTAGTGTCATTTAACCATCAATTGCTCATTAAATTTTTTTGAAACCTTGGTTTAAAAAATGGAGTGAATTGGGGCTGATTTCGTTGGACAAAACTTTTGAAAAAGAAAGAGAGATAGGGTTGGCAGATTAGCTTTGATGGATTTCACAAATTTTGGTCATTTCGTTAACTGCCTTTCTGTGTGAGTTTTTGCCTAAATTTTGATAGAGAGGTAGTCCATATATGGAACTATAAGTGTACTAAATTTCGCGTAATTTTAATATCACTTCAATACCCAAATAATGCCCCAAAGATTGCTCTTCAAATCTGGAAACCCACTGATCAGGTTGCAAAAATCAACCAACTTTAAACTATTATATCTTGTTGTTCAAAACTCCAAATTTAGTCTTGCTTGTTGTGTTTGAAACTTTATTTGGGACTCTTGTTGTGTTACAAATTTCAAAGGCTGATTCACTTCATGTGAATTTTGCCGAATTTCCAAACATCGCTGAAAACCAAGACTGGTAATTTTAATCTAGTTTCTAGCGGTATAAAGTTTTTCATTTTTTGATGTATCAAACTCAAGATTTGATTTTTCAAATATGGTCACGTAAAGCAAAAAATTTCCAATTTTGTAGGAAATGAGTTTTTAAGAACTTTTCATTTCCTTTCGATATTGATAGAACGTGTGAGAACATGAAAATTTTCACATTTTCTAGGCATTATTTTATTTTTGCCTGCATTTTTATACTTGCCTTTAAAATATTAAAGTTTCTATGCAATTTTATAAGTAAGTACAATTTTAAATCATTTTCCTAGTATAAATTAGTGTACGTTAAATTTGAAGTGCATTATAGACGTGGGACCTGCTAGTGTGAGAACCCGTAAATTTTTGTATTTTCTAGGGTTTTATTTTATTTAATCGCACGTTTTTCTCCATTTTCTTTCGTAGGAAAAATTTTCTTAATAAGTTAATGAGTAAATAGGGTTTTTAAAAGTATTTGTCTAGTATAAGTTAATTCATGAGCTTTTAAGAGTATATACCGGATGTGGGATCCACTAGTGCGGTAAGTTCGATAAAATTCGGTCGATTAGGTTAAGTTTAGAAGTCAGAAATTAATTTACTAGGTGTTAAGAGATGATTAGGGGTTACCCAAATGGATGAGAGTTGGAGAGACAAAAGGATAGAGTAGCATTAATGAGAGTGACAAGTGTCACTTTGTTATTTGGTTGGACTTTGACCTTTGGACCAACTTTACCAATAAATCAAAATTGACCAAAATTTCTCCATTTTATTGCTTGCTTTGGCTGAACCTTGAAGAGGAAACATCAAGCAAAACCTTTCATCTTGCATCTTCAAATTTTTGCCCAATCTTGAGTTCCAACCATTAGCATCTTAAATTACTCCATAAAACTTCTTGCTAGAAAGGATTAAGAAGGATTGGTGGAGTTGTTTTGGAAAGGGAAGCACTAAGCTGCCAAATTTCTTGGGATTTTAAGGTATTTTGCTAAGAACATCCTCTTTACTTCAATTAATTGCTTATTAGTGGTTTTTAGTTGTTTTAGATGTTGTTTTGGGGAAGATTAGCACTTGAATGCATGAATTCCAGGTTAGGGTTTTGAATGACCCTGTTCTGTCCGGTTTTATTTGAGAATGTTAGAGGCCGAATAAGCTCTTTCCCAAAACATGAAAGTTGTAGAGAATGATGTTTTATAGTAGCCTACAAAATTTCAACTCAATCGGAGTAACGTAGCCTGTGAAAAGACTTAAATATCCCTGCTGCCCTGTTTCTATCCGAACATGCTAATCAGCTTCTGTAATTGGTTGTTTTGACCAGTAATACTACTGATTTGGTTGTTTATGTCTTCTTAAGAATTCTATCCTTGTGTCTTAGCTTTCTAATGGCTTTGGAATTACCTGAATTGGAGTTGTGTGTGCTGAGATATGAGTGAATGAATCAGGACTGCTCGTTGAATTTCACAGTGAGTTTCGAACTGGAAAATCTGGAGTTGTTTTGGTAAATTTGACCTAGTTAGGGTGAGAACTGGACTGAGTGGTCTTCATGAAAGTTGTAGGTCCTTATCTTAGCTTCGAAATGGTATAAATTTCATTCCAATCCGATAAGTGTAGCTCCAGTTGTGTCCGTAATCAAATTGACGTCGAAACTGTCTTTTGGTTTTAAGGTTTATAATTGGGGCTTTTCTAGGGTTTCTTTGTTGAGCTACCATTTGGTTGTTTTGAAGGGTATTGTGGATCTAATTAAAGGTGTTTGATAATTTGTGATTGGGTGTTGAGGTTTGGTTGGAAAGTAAAGAAAGACAAGGGAAATGCTGTCAAAATTTTCGCGGAGCTTCTGCACAGTCTCGGGAAATTTGCTATATCTTGATGTAGGAATGTCGGAATTGAGTTCCGTTTATTGCGTTTTAAACTAGATTCATAGGACTATAAACCATGTAAATTTCAGACCCTTTTTCTGTCTGTGTAAATTATGGTGATTCTTCAAAGTTGACTGAAATATTGTACCTGTTCTGTCTTCCACTGGATAAAGCAGCAACTTGCGACTTGAATTTGACTAACTTGCGTTCCGAATCTTACAATGGTGTTCTCTGGAAAGTTATAGCCCTTTGAATGTATTTTCCAACAGTATAACTTTTACTAATTTTGGACTCACAAAACTTGAGATATGATTTTTCATATAGGGTTGCGCGAAACTGGAAAATCCTGTTTTCCTAGTATCGACTTTATTTTCATTTTCTACTTCAAATTTGGAGTTGGTCAGTCATTGTAGGTAGGGCTTTGAGGTTGTTCATGCCTTTAAGACTAATTTTTACCTTTTCACTCAGAGGTCACCTCTTTGCTTTGCATTGATGGCTCTTTTGACTAGGCATATGGCTCGTAACCGAGTCTCACTTGCGAATTCCATACTAGGTCTTGGAGTCGAGTCTTAAGTGTTTGCCTTGATTGTTCTAGCAGGTGCCGACGATTAAAGCCACACTTGGGAAGGAAACTTTTGAAGCTATCCTTATTTGAACTGGTGAGTGTACCACTCCCCTGAATTATTGCTAAACTGGTTTCCTGTACTTGCAAATTGCTAGTTGAATGTCTTTCCTGACTGTTTATCTTGTATGAGACGAGGGTGTACTTTATCACACTCGTTCTCTTGCCTGTACTGAACAAACTGGAATCTATTACTTGTACTTGTTATGTACTTGAACTTGTTACTTGCACTTGTTATGATGTCGTTTGGAAGAGTATCCAACGACCTTCCTGTTAAACCTGAGCTCAACCTCATGGGGAGTTAATTAAATCGAGCCAGCGAGGGCTTGGTCGAGATAATTGACAATCCATGGGTGCCTGTTCCTGGGGGAATCTTTGGGTATTGAGACTCTTGATTCCGGTATACTCGAGTATTACCATTCCTGTTCCTGTTTGGCGTTCGGGCCCGGTAAGGGGTATGTTTGGTGAACGGGATTTTGGCGTTAAAGTGGTGATCTACTGGATTGGTTCCTTTATTTAAACGTTGACGGAGGGTCAACAAGGCTGGATCAAGTATTGCAACGGGGATTTGGCTCCTGAGAGCCACCTGTATCCTTGAAATTGTGATGTTCGTTCATTTCTTTTACTTGATGCGGATATGTGTCCTATAAATGTTTTCTCATGATTTCTACTGTTATATTTTTGGTACCTCATTGAGCTTCTAGCTCACCCCGTTTCGTTATCCTTGTTTTCCTTACAGGAAATCACCTTTTGAAGACTATGATGTTTGAAGCATGAGTTGAGCTAGTTTTAGTATTCTTTTGTATAGCTCCTCGATGGTTGGAAAACTTTAAATGTATTTTAACCAAACAATTCCCTTTTGAATTGTAAATTTGCAACGATGTGTATCTAAAAGTGTTTAACCATGTTCCTATGTTGATTCGGTTTGAAAATGTTCTTTTCTAGGGTTATCTAAAGTTGTTGTGCATGTTTGGGTTTCGGACAGTGAATGTTATCTTCTCGAAGTTCTTTTGAGCGGTTGGTAGGGTTTACGTTCGTTCCGGATCCGTAGTCCCGGCGAGAGCTGGGCAGGCGGTCCGCCGAACCCTTTGGTTCGCCTTAGGAGGAGGTGGGGCTGTCACAGCTAGTGCGGTAAATGCGATATAATTTTGGTGACTAAGTGATTTTTGTGTAAAGGGATATTGTTTTACAAGACACTAGGAGATGATTAGAGGTTAGCTAGATAGGTTAACCTTTGGGAGAAAGTAGATAAGCTTTAAACATTCAAAGAGCCAAGTGTCACCACCTCATTGGAAGTTGGACTTTGACTAGGATTATTTCATTTTCCTAAAATCAAATTTTGACCAAAAATTTCCTCCATTTTTCTTCTTCTTGGCCGGCTATTTTGAGGAGAAAAACTCCATTTTCTACTTCACTTGTTAGCTTGGATCTTGAGTTTTAGCCAACCAAATTTGAAACTACTCCATACAAGTGCTCACTAAGGAGGTTTAAAGGTTTTGGTGGAGTTATTTTGGAGGAGGATGGTCTAAGCTACCATTTTTCCTTGTGGTCATAAGGTATATTGTCAAGAAAATCCTTCTTTACTTCTAGTAATGGCATATTAGTGGTTTAGAAATGAGAAATATGTAGTTTTATGAGGAATATTGTGATTTGAAGTAATGATTGAGGAATTTTCAGGAGAATTTTCTGCCCTCATGTGATGATTAATGGTTGGCCATGATTTATTAGCTTTGATATGTTAAAAATCTAGTGTTATGCTGTTAGTTTCATTTGCCTAAGGAATTTTCAGCTTGGGTGTTAAATTTCAACTTTAGTAGAGAATTTTGCCCTGTTCTGACCAGTTTTATTCGGCCATGATGGAGGCCGAATTGGGCTTAATTCAAAACATAAAAGTTGTAGGAAATGATGTTATACAGCTGCCTGTAAAATTTCAGCTCAATCTGAGCACTGTAGCTTGTAAAATGACTGAAATACCCTTAACTGCCCACAAGCTTTGTTTCACGGACAGTTTTCTGTCCTCTCTGAGATTTCAATTTTTTACCATGAAAATGCATGATTTGGCTTTGGAGGTCTTCATAAGGAATATGTCTTGGCTTCGAAACGCCATAAGATTCGTTTCAATCCGATAAGTGTGGCTTCAGTTGTGGTTGTTATACCGAAAGGTGTCTTTTATTGCCTATGATTTGTATGTGAAATTGTGGTTGATTTAAGATGAGTTGGTGTTGATTCTAGGATGGAAAAGTAAAAGAAAAACAAAGGGAAATGCTGTCCGTTTATTCCCTCGTAGTTAGAATAAGTGAAAGTGAAACTTGAAATGTGATTTTGTGATGCATTGGATTTACTTTGCTTAGACATGCTTAGGTCCACACTAATGGTGTTATATGAGCCAGATTTCACTTGAACTTATACATTTCTGCATGATGAATGTGATGACCATTTTAAACATGATACTTAGTTACAAATGTCAAGTTTTGAACTTCAAATGTTTACTCATTTTCTTCCCAAAACAAAGAGGAGTTGCATAGGGTTTCTCGGCCACAAAACCTATTCTATCAAGCAAGGCTTTGGGTGTGAATTTAGGGTTTGTTTATCTTCCTTTTTCATATGATTTTACTCAAAACACTTGTTATACGTTGTTTCTTTGCATATGTGTGAGTTTCGAGCCAAACCAAGAGCTTTACGAAAAATTGAACAAAACTGTTTTCATATCCGGTTGTGTATCCGGCCAACTCTTGGCCGGATTGGCAGGGGAAGAAGAAAAAAAAATGGAATGCTCACTGCCTTGAATCCGGCCGAAAATCCATCCGGATTCTGACATGGCATCCGTTTCAGTTATTTTCCGATGAAATTTTCTAAAACCTTTTTAGTTTAGTTTTATGTTTGGTTTGGGAAACTCTTAGTTACTCATGTCCTTTGATCTAAATGTACTCTTTTCACTTCCAAAATTATATTTATACATTGTCCTAGTAATTATTCGGATTTTCTTCGATTCACCTAAATCTTTGATGGTAGAACTGTAATGTGTTTTCTTGGTTACTTTTAGGGTTCCTTGGTGATTGAGGGTGTTATCCGGAAGGATACTTTGGATGTTATTTTGCTTAAATAGGTGAGTGTTCTTATAGGTTATGCTTCAAATGACTATGTGGATTGTTGTGAATGTTTGATAAATGTTAAATGTTTTCAATGATTGCTAAAATAAATTTTTGCTAGGCGAGTGTGTACTTTATCGCACTCGACCTAAATGAACATGAAATTTTCAATGATGAAATGATTAAATGCTACTTGTGCATGAATGTAAGCCTTTTGGCTGAATTGCGCCCTTGCCCTTCGTTGCCAGTCGACTCGAGCCAGAAGCAGACTCGGTCGGGCGACTGGTGACCCTGAGATAATGTTTGGTATACTCGAGTATGACCATGAAGTCTAGTGGAGACTGGCCAATGTCCAGTAGGGGGAAAATGAAATGAATGAATGAATGAATGGCAAGAACAATGGAGGGGTTTTCACTTACAAATATAATTTTTAATGACTGAAGGAATAAGGAAATGATTGGTGGAATGAATGAACGAAGGGCTCCACGTGAGCATGTATCCTTTTAGTGAGTGTGTTATCATTGCTTTATATTGTAAATATTTTCTGGATTAATTGTTATTACATGATTAATGTCCTTGTTTAATTACTTGGCTATGTGTACGAAACCTCACTGGGCTTTTAGCTCATTTCGTTAGTTTTTTTTTCCTTACAGGGGATGCGAGCGAGGGCATAAGATTTGTGTAGATTAGCCTGGACTAGTTCTTTTGAATTTTGTTTTTTCAATTTTCTTGCACTAGTGCTCAGATAGGGTTGGATGTATTAAGAACTAAGAACTTTCATTTTATTTGAGATTGTATTACTTTTGAGATAGAAATGAATGTAAGTATATGTTCTAGTTTGGAAATTGTTATTTCACTTTTTCTCGAGGTTATATCTTATTTTGCTTGAAGAGATCGAACGAGTCCTGGCAAGAGTTGGGCAGGCGGTCTGCCGAACCCTTTGGTTCGCCTTAGGGGAAAGTGGAGCTGCCACAGAACATTTTAAACTTGATTTCATGGATGATTCAAGTCTCACTTGAGACTTTAAATTCTCATTTTTTAATCTCGATTTTTAAGAGACTAAAGTTCTCTTTTAAGACATTATCCTATGTCTAAGCAAATGTACTTTCTTCCTTGTATGATAAGTGATTGTAGGTATATGTGAGTGATAGTTGATCACTATTTCTTCAGGTGCTCAAGAGGGGTTTGAAGGAAATCCTAGAGCGGACCATTAAAGACTTTACTTGCTCATTTACTTTTAAATTGGTGAGTGTCAAGTGCATGAATTGTTGCTATATGCTGAATTGTTCCCTATTAATTGAGTATTTTAAAATTGTCGGGATGAGCGTGTACTTTATCGCACTCGTTCTCTTTTAAGTGAATTTATAATTGAATTGTGTGAAGTAAAAATTATATTTGTGTTGAATTGATGTCGATCGAGTGAATCTCATCGACTTATAATTATATTTGTGTTGAATTGATGTCGATTGGAGTGAATCTCATCAACATATAATTATATTTGTGTTGAATCGATGTCGATTGGAGTGAATCTCATCGACTTATACTTATAATAGTGGGGGACGCCCAAACTCATAGGCTAACCTTGTGACTAGAGCCGGCATGGGCTTGATCAAAGAGCTTGGTGAACCATGGGATAGATTTTAAAGTTTGATCTATTGGAGAGATCTTGCTTGGCATACTCGCTTAGTATTGCCACGATATGCTCGAGTAATATCAAAACTTTTGACGAGCGGGCCCAGTATAGGGGGTGTAACGGTGAACGGCAATCTGGGGAAAGTGGAGTCTTATGGATTTTATACTTGCGTGGTTGACGGAGAGTCAACGTGGGATTTGGATCAAGACCTTGACCAAGCTGCGTGGAATTTAGCTCCTGAGAGCTACAGCATCCTTGAATTGTTTTTGTTTACTTTTCTTACTTGAAATGTTAATTACTTGAATTTTATAGCTTTAATTCTTGTACAAATGTTATTGTTACTTGAACTATGTGTTTGCATGATTTTCTTGGCCTCACTGAGCGTTAGCTCATCCCATTAGTTTGTTTTCCTTAACAGGAGCTCGGAATGGAAAGAATTTTGAGGAAGCCGACTTGATTACTTTTGATTAGAATCTTGGGATGTAATTGATTAGTTGACTTCTAGTGGTTGTATTTTGGGAAAGTTGATATACATTTGGTAACTTGTGATGTAAGACTTGAATATTTATGTAAGGAAGTGACTTTTCTTTATTTTGACTTTTATTATTGGTGGTGTATCGTTAAGTTTAAATTTGACTTGTATTGAGTCCTGGCGAGAGTTAGGCAAGCGTTCTGCGGATACTCTTGGATTCGCCCTAGGGAGTAGTGGGGGCGTCACAAATACTGCCTGGGATCCTAACTCTATTGGTTAGTCAATCGAATCGAGCCAGTAAGGGCCTGGTCGAGGAGACTGGCGAACCATAGGTACTGTTTATTATTTATTGTGTGATTCTTTGGATATGGTCCACTGGATTCGGTATACTCGAGTATTGCCATCACTATTAATTTGGAGTTCGGGCCCGGTTGAGGGTTGATTGGTGGATGGAGATTGGAGTTAAGTGGTGATCTACTGGACTGGTTATACTACTTTGAAAGTTGACGGAGCGTTAACTACTTCTTGGCAAACAGTGGCTGAGTTAGCCTGCAAGAGCGACCATATCCTTATACCTGGAAATGTTGTATATTTATTCAATTTGTTACTTGTAGTGTTATTGTTTACTTTCATGAACTTTTATGCTCGCTCACTTTGAGATTTCAAGTTTATATAATGGCCAACTTGTTACTTGGTTTCGCATGATGTTTTGGAACCTCACTGAGTTTTGGCTCACTCCGTTAGTTTTATTTTTGTTACAGGAGTTGTGAACACATGCATGAGGCTGGGAAAGGCTGATTTTATCTAGATTTTTAACTCTTGTAATTTTACTCGCACTAGTGCTCGATTAGGGTTAGAAGTGTTTTAGAACTTAAATCTTTTGTTATGTTTGGATATGTATGAACATTTGAGATAGACAGGTGTATGGATGTACATTTTAAGTTTGGGATTGCTGTTTCTTTTACTTTCGATGTTATACATTATCTCGGAAGTTAATGTGAGTGAGTCAGTGAGTCCTGGTGAGAGCTGGGAAGGCGGTTCTGTGATACCCCGACTTTTAGGAGGATGTTTTGTTTAGTCTCAAAGAGGATATTACGGTTTCTTTATTTTATTTTTATTTTAAGACATTGTTTTGTTTTAAAGACTAGAAACCCTACTTGTACTCAAAACCCTAGTTTTACTTGTGACTAACAGGTTTTCTTAAATCTCTCATATTTTAATCGAAACCCTAATTTTAATCGATGGAGTTGTAAATCCCTCATATTTTTCCTAAAATTCCCTTTTATTTGGAATCTATTACCTTATAATAGCTATACTACTCATTTACATCCCCAGTGGTTGGAATAAAGAATAGAATTAAGAGTTTTCCCTTTTCATTCATCGTTAGGGTAAACTAAGGTTTTTATGCCTTTTCGTAGTGTGACTATTCGACACGGAGTGTGGATTAAATTTAGTGATTAAGAGTGAGTTTTAGATGAGATTAAGTGTGTGATGAGAAGTGATAATAATAAGTTAATGAATTTTAAGTTAAAACCCTAGTATACGCGATTTAAGAAAAATTGGCTTGAACCGACGGGTATCGTTCACTACCGATTGAACACACCACTTGGCCACCACTTTCTTACCATAAAACATCATTGATATTAGTGCAAAATATCAGCCCCTTACTCAGCTCTTGATGGCCGAAATTATTGACTAGAAAAACAAGGGAAAAAGAAAAAATTTGAAAGTTCATCTCATGGCGACAAGTGGCGATCATGCTAAGGTTGTTGACCAACCAATTTCTTCCATATTTATCACCAAAAATCACTTAAATTGCTCTTCATTTCAGCCATTCTAGCCGTGAGCTTTGAGGGAGAAAACAAGAGAAAGAAAACTCCATTTCCATATTGAGCTTAGCTTGTTTGAGTGAGAAATCAAGAAATCTAAACCGATTAACTTCTAAATTGGGGCTTAGGATGCTTGGGGAGCTAAAATTTTTCAAGGAGAGGTGAAGGATATCTCTTGCAAGCATTTTATTGAGGTAGTATGGCCGCTCATCCTATTTCTTTCCCTTAATCTTGCTTAAGTTATGTAGCAACTTGTATTCTTGGCTTGTGATACCTACTTAAGTGATTTTGATGATTGTGGTTGTGGATTTGTGAGTTAGGGTTTTGAATTGTTCACTTATATTTCTTGTTGTTTAGATGGTATATGGTGTATATAATCTTGTATAGGAAGTTGTAGTAGTGGTTCAAGCTAGAAATGTGAAGTTTACACTTTGAATTCACTAAATTCCAGGTTTGAGTTTTTAGATTGCCCTGTTCTGACCGGTTCCATTCGGCCATGATGGAGGCCGAATTAGGGTTATCTCAAAACATGAAAGTTGTAGGAAATGGTGTTATATAGTTGCCTGTAACATTTCAGCTCAATCAGAGCACTGTAATATGTGAAATGATAGAAATACCCCTGACTATCAAATGCCCTATTTTGTGGACAGTTTTCTTGTGAGAACCCGTAATTTTCATTTTCTTGGTTTTAGAATTTTTCATGGCTTGTTTTTCTGCATTTTCGTGATTAGAAATTTTTTTTATATAATTTTACGGAGCAGATATAGTTTTTAGATGATTTTTCTAGTATCGAATAGATTTGGAGAAATTAAGAACGTATCCCGGACGTGGGACCCACTAGTGCGAAAAGTTCGGAAAATTTCGGCCAACTAGGTTAAGTTTTGGATACTGGAATTATTTTATCAGGTGTTATGAGATATTTAGAGGTTACCAAGTGGTTGGTGTGAGAGAGACAAAAGTTAGGCATGTAATTAATGAAAGTGACATGTGTCACATAGAGATTCCATCTTCAATTTGACTTACTATTTATCCTTTTACCATTTATTACATAAACCCAAAATTTGACTAAAAATCTTCCATTTCTTCCAAGCTTGTGGCCGAACCTCTCTTGACAAGAAGAAGAAAAAAAACTCTCCAAGTTCTTGATTTCATCTTGCTCCAAATCATCAAAACAACTACTTAGTCTTACTTTTGTTCCATAAAACCTCTTCACTTAGTGATTTTGAGGTGATTGGTGAAGTTATTTGGAAGGTTGAGGTGATCCATAGCTCTCTCTCTCTTGTTTTAAAGGTAAGTCATGAAGAACCACCCTCCTCCCTTATTTGATGCTTAAATCATGCTTAGTGGTTGTATAAGATGCAAATTTATGGGTTATATCTTGAGTTGTGGTTGAATTGATGAACTTTTATTATTTTTGGGGATTTTTATGTTTTAATATGAACATGATTGTGTGGCTATATATGATGATTGGAAATGGTATATAAGGCATCTAGAAGGTGGAAAAAGTGGACAATTGCAATCAATTTCTGTTTTGGAAGAAATTCTGGAAAATTAGGGTTCTTGGTTCTTCATTCTGTCCGAAATTTTTGGTCCTAGATAGAGGCCTAATTGGCCTTAGATCAAAACATGAAAGTTTTATGGAATTACATTTTAGAGGTGCCTACAAAATTTCAGGTCAATCGGAGTAGCGTAGAGTGAGAAAAGTCGAAATTACTATTGCTGTTATGGTTTTACCCGAAATTGGGATTTGCGACTGTAATTGGTTGTTTTGGCTGGAATTGCTTCCGAATTTGTTGTTTAGGCCTTCTGATGAAATTTATCCCTGTTTCTTAGCTTTCAGCTGGTTTTAGAATTTCTGGATTTGGACTTGTAGAGCCTGAGTTATGATGTTTCCGCTAGAATGCGTTTTGGTGAATCTGTTTTACATTGTTGATGAAGTATCTTGCATTTTTGACCTGTTTGCACTCAAAAATGGGTTGAGTGACCTTCTGTGAAGTTGTATCCCTGTCTTTTAGCTTCGAAATGGTGGGTCTTGTACCCTCATCCGATAATCGTAGTGCATTTGGTGCTATTACCGCAAAGTAAAGTCAAAACCTGTTTTTTTTTCAGGGCCAAAGTTAATTGCATGTTCGAATTTTCTGGTTTCTTTAATGTTTGTGTATGTTTATGGAACCCTATTGGGGTCATATTTGGCATTGGTTTATGACTCGTTATCGAGTCTCCTTGTATTTGTTTGCATGTTTTAGGGATTGTTTTCATTCCGGTCATTTCCTAGCTAACTTTTGTACTTGTACTACTTTGAGCCTAGTGAACGGCTTTTGGGAAATGAGATGAATTTTGTGTGAGATGTTGAGACTGATTTGAGGAATTAATGAAGCCATGATGGCTGGAAAATAGGTAAACACAAGGGATATGCTGCCGAAATTTTACTTAAAGGCTAGTTGGATTTACTTGTGATTTGAGCGAAGGGCTTTTGGGTTGTTTGCGCTTAGGTCTTCATGTTACCTTTTCGTTTCCAAGAAAATCATGTTTTCCACCCTTGCATTACTATTTATTTGGCAAGGCGTACGACGTGTAGTCGAGCCTCACTTGTGCATTCCGTTCACTCGATTTTGGATATGAAACCTTCAATTGGTTTATTTTGATTATTTTAGGCTTTCTTGGCGATTAAAGCCAATCCGAAGTGAAAACTTTTGAGGTATCTGTACTTGAATCGGTGAGTGTACCACTCCCCTCCATTGCTGTTTAACTTGATTTCTGCTCTGAAATCTGTTTAATTTGTTTGAGACGAGGGTGTACTTTATCACACTCGTTCTCTTGTCTGTTCATATGCCAATTTACTATGCAAAATTTGAATCTGTTATCTGTGTCTGCATCTGTTCGGATTTCTGTGACCTATGAGCTCAAATCCTGTGGCTAAGTTATTCGAGTCGGGTCGGCAAGGGCCTGGACGATTAGATAACGAACCACGGTAGTCTGTTTTGGGATCTTTGGGCATTGAGACCCTTGATTCCGGTATACTCGAGTATTACCATTTCTGTTCGTTTGCGGTGAGCGGGCCCGGTAAAGGGGTGTTTGGTGAACGGGATTCGGTGTAAAGTGGGGTCTACGGACGCGTTGGTTCTATATACGTTGACGGAGAGTCAACCGGTTTGGATCAAGTACTGCGCTGGAAATTTGGCTCCTGAGAGCCACCTGTATCCTTCTGACTTGAATCATTGGTTCCTTTGCTTTACATCTGGCATGTGTACTCGATTTGCTAAACGTGAAATGCCATGATTTTATTGCTATCTGTCTGGTACCTCATTGAGCGCAAGCTCACCCCTTTCTGTTCCTTTTATTTTCCTTACAGGAACCTCTTTTGGAAATCATGATTTTGAGAAGCGAGTTGAGCTAGTTAGATAATCTTTTGTTCTTTTGTATAGCTCCTCGAGGGGGAGAAAACTCTAAATGTACTTCGTTTCACTGGTTCCATTTGAATTGTAAACCTAGCGACATGTATATATGAAAGCGTTTTCCCCATGTTTAAGCTTGGTGGTCTTCAATCGTTCATTTCTTTTGGGTCCTATCTCGCGTAATATTGGATTTGTGTGATTCGACTCCGTAGTCCTAGCGAGAGCTGGGCAGGCGGTCCGCCGAACCCTTTGGTTCGCCTTAGGGTGAGGTGGGGCTGTCACATTTCTGTCTTCTTTGAGATTGAACGATTTGACCTTGAAAATGCATGAACTAGTTGTTGATGTCTTCATGAGACTGGTATTTCTCTGTCTTAGCTTCGAAACCGTATAATGTTTACCCCAAACTGATAGGTGTAGCTTTAGTTGTGACCAAAACGCCAAGAGACGTCAAATCTGCCATTTAACTATTTACCTTTAAACTTGATTTCCAGTTGCCTTGTTAAGACTTGTGTTGTAATTGAATTATTTTGAGCCTAGTTGAAGGGGTATTATGGTAACATTGCCTATGTGTGACATTGAGGCCGATTTGAGGAAAATAATGAGGTCATAAATGGCGGAAAAATAGGTAAACACAAGGGGCATGCCGCCCAAATTTTCACTAGAGGTATAAACCAGCTTTTGGAGTTTTGGTTCTGTAATCTACAAATGTGACCTAGATCCACTAAAAATTGGATTGAGTTCTCTTCATGAAAGTTGTAACCCTTTGTCTTAGGTTCGAGACACTACCTAGTACACCTTGATCCGATAACCATAGCTCTAGTTATGGTCAAAACCGTGTGACCCGTTTTTATACCGTTTTCATTTCCGTGCACGCGCGCATGCACTTCTTTGCCGTTTTCGCCACTTTAATCATTTTAGTCCTTATTTCCATTTTTGATGGTTGATTAACTGATAGTTTAGTATAATCTTCTATCACAGGCAGTGACGAACCGGACGGAGTCGGTGGACCCGTATAAAGTGCCTTGATTTGCGTGCTAACTATTTTGAGTGAGTAATTGGATTGGTTTATATGATAAATTGTCAAAGTACCTTGTATATGTTAAATGGGTACTTAGGCGAGGGTTTACTTTATCTCACTCGACCAAAACCCATCCTTTGTTCTTGATTTAATATGTGAGAATACATGTCTTGTGTTGAGTATCACCCTTTTGCTGTGTGTTGTTGGGGTGATTACATGATTTAAGTTGAACCCCTTGTGCTGTGTGCTGTTGGGGTGAGTACTTTGTTATGTACTTTGTTGAGAGATATCATCTATTGAGAGATTGGATATCTTAGGGCTTGGTTCCAGCCCGGTTCCAAGGGTAGACGGACTATTCGAGCCAGTCGGGGTTTGGTCGAAGTTAGTTCCATGCTAACCTTGGGATTTCGTTCTTTGTTAAAGCTTTGATTAAAGTTAAGTGATTTTGTTTCGCTCGAGCTGCTGTGTGCTATTGACTGGCCAGCGGGGAGTGATAAGCTGAACGGGGAAAGTAAGTGGAGTCTACGGACCATGAGTATTTTGGTGGACGGAGTGTCAACAGGCGTTCAAGCTCGAGGAAATGAACTGGCTTTGAAGCTACCCATATCCTACCATTGTGATGTTACATTTCTGTCTATTGATGTGAAATATCTTGGTTTACATGTTTATTTGGATGTGATTTTACGTTTTACCCCTGATTATTCACTAAGCATATAGCTTACCCCATTCCATTTGTTTTCCTTAACAGGGGCCGATGCGGGAAAGCTCAGGAAGGTGTATAGACTTTTGGTTTATAGAAATTAATTTTGCCCTAGTACTTGTTATAAGTGGATTAGTAAGATGTATATATTTGTTGTGGTGGTTATAGTTAGTAACTTTTCTAGGATTTACTTTCTGGTACTAGTGGTATGTATGGCTTGATATAATAGTTTATATAACTTTTGAAGATGTAATAGTGTATATAGAACTTTCTTTTAGCGTGAAATTTATTTTATCGTTTTTGGAATCGAGTCCTGGCGCGAGCTAGGCAGGCGATCCGCTAAGCCCTTTGGTACACCTCCGGGTACGGTGGGGTCGTCACAGGTTCGCTAACCTCTAGGGTACGCCCTAGGGGAAGGTGGGGTCGTCACAGGTAGTATCGGAGCCTAGGTTTTATTTGGTCTGGGTAGAATGAGTGAATTGTACTTGATATGGCTTATGTACGAACATCTAAGTGTGAAACCCTAGAGAGTAGGTGGCTAATTTAGCTTTACTTGTTTGAATTGCTTATTCTCATAACGTTACTTGTGCTGTAGGCAATGGAAGGAGATGGCGAGAATGGGAGTGCTGAATGATCTCGGCGGGTGCTTAGCTATCAGGAACATCCAGGAGGGCCGGTACTTCAGTGGGCCCTGGGACGTGGGGTAAGGCACTGTGATTGCTGGACAACCTACACATGTCCCGATAGGGTGGTTCTTGCCATAGAGGACGAGAGGGAAATTTTGGCCAGCGCTAATCGTAGCGCCCAAACTGAGATCGAGCACCTGAGGACAATGCTGGGAGAGCAAGGTGCTAGAATTCGAGAGCTCGAGACTTCTATTCTCAAGGAACAAGAGCAAACCAATGCTTTTCAAGAGCAAGCACAGGAAGCCAATGGTCGCCTTGTTCGAGTGGTGAGGGAAGTAAGGGATTGAACTGATAACATTTTAACTAAGTGTAGGGCACTTGTGGGGGAAGTAGTACAGGTGAACTTGGCCGGGGAAGGTCAAGGGTGTGACAGCCCCACCTCTCCCTAGGGCGAACCCTAAGGTATCAGCGGACTGCCTGCCCAACTCTCGTCGGGACTCAGTCGTTCAAAGTACTAATAACACAAATGAAACAGACGAGATATCTTCCAAGCAAGGGAATGAAACCCTGATTGAAATATAATCACTAATCCAACATTCAGGTTTAGTATTTAGATAACTAATTGTCTACTACCACTCCATACTCAAAATAACATAGCATAAGTCGAACTTACGGATACAAGCTTACCAGTCTGCTTAAACAAAAGTTACAACCTCAAAACACAAGTACAAGCAAAATAAAGCTAAGAAAGCTCTTGATCAAGTCCCTTCCCGATCTGTTAAGGAAAACAAAGGGAATGGGGTGAGCTAAAGCCCAGTGAGGTTCCAAATAAAGAAAATAAACACATAACCACATAAGGTCACAAAGTAACCAAATAAACACCGTACAGTAAAATAACAGTTTAATCACAGTTCAATTCAAGGATACGGGTGGCTTTCAAAAGCCAAAGATCCACTTGAGCTTGATCATAATTGCCTCCTGTTGACACTCCGTCAACACTTGTATGCACAGTATATAGGGTCCGTAGAACACCACTTTCACCAATCTCCGTCCACCAATCAACGCCCTACCGGGCCCGCACGCCACAAACAGTAATTTGGTAATACTCGAGTATACCAGGAATCCAAGATTCCAAAGAAACAGTATCAAGTCGAGGATTTTACCACTGGTGGTGCTGGGCAACACAACAAGCAAGCACAATGGCTATACTTCACCAGGGACCTCCAAACATCAGTCCCCAAGGTTTATCGGCCTTCTCGACCAAGCCCTTGCTGGCTCGATACAACCGACTCACCTAAGAAATTGGGTACCCAAACAATAGCAGTAGTTGATGGGATATCACCCAAACAACTCAAACACAGTCATATCTAAAGAAATCACATCTCATAATAACAGTATACAGAGCCTCATTGAAAAACAAGGGAGGTCGAGTGCGATAAAGTACACGCTCGCCTCCATTTTATCAAAATAGTATTTGGCTCCAACAGTCACATAAGGAATATAAATGCAAAGGCATATAATATGTGATTTAAATCCTAGGGTAAAACAAGTAATTTGGAGAAATTGTGTTTTAAAGTGAGGGTTCTCACAAAGGGAACGTAGCTTCTAGTGACTCAGGAGCCAGCCGCACCTGAAGAGGTGGTGGAGTCGGCTGGATCGGTGACAAACTAAGTTAGAGATTTAGGGTTTGGGGTTTGTACAAGGTAGCTAGGACATAGTATAGGATGGTTGGGATGACACGTCACCTTTCTTGTTTTGCTTTTCATATTGACGTGTTACGGTTGATATATATATAGCGTACTCTTTTGTTCTATGTCCTTTGGTTGCTATAAGTACTTGTTTTTGCTAGGTTGATATGTACAGTACTTCATGACTTGACATGTGTATTGCTATTATATATATAAAGAAAGTATGTTATTTTAAATATGCTCTATTATTTTCATTTTCTGATTTGAAAATACTTTTATCAAGCTTTATAGCTGCTTTATTTTGCTTTGTAACCCTGTCTTTTAGCTTCGAAACAGTGGGTTTTTCACCTTCATCCGACAATCGTAGCGCCTTTGGTACCATTACCGCAAAATGACGTCAAAACTGTTTTTCTGGTTTTGAGCTTAACTTTCATTTCCTGACTTTTCCCTAGCTTGACTTGTACTAGTACTACTTGGAGCTTGCTGAATGGCTATTGGATGAACTTGTTGTTGTGTGTGTACCTTTGGGTTGGAATGAGGAAATAATGAAGCCATGATGGCTGGAAAAGTTAGCAAATTCAGGGGAAGTGCTGTCCGAACTTTGAAGGGATTTGTTTGCATTGAGTTTGTGATCTAAGACTTGGATTTGCGCAAGGCAATGTTATATGATGGATGATTTCTGAGCCATGGAGGTGAGTGACCCTAAACTGTTTCCAAAGTTATTTTTGAAATGTTTCTTGTATTATTTACTCGACGGCATCTCATGCGTGCTTGCATGTGAATTCATGATATGATTTTGGCTTCAATGAGTTCTGGGAAAGTCTTGTGCTGGACACCAACGTCTCCACTCTGTTTATGGTTCATGTTCATGTTTAACTGGAGCTCAAAAAGGGGCTCCCTCTCAATGTTAATGTTAAATGATCTATTTGAGCGTTGGGTGTTCAAGTGCAAGGATTTCACTGGCTCACGAGAGCAATAAATGTACATTTGATCTTGGAATCATGACATCATTGAAATGCATTATTGTGAAATATATTTGATGACTGCTTTTACTGGTTACTCGCTAAGCTTCTAACTCACCCCAAAAATATTTTATTCCCCTCCACAGGGCTCAAGGCGAAGGAAGGACTTGTAGTACTTATTCACATGTCTAGATGGCCTATATCTTGTACAGTTTTGATTTGGAATCATTTTATGTATAGTTGGGAATTGTTTCCGCTTCGCTTATGACATGTAATTTTTGGAGAATTTGATGTATATTGGAGATATTTGAGGTTTATTCTTGTAATTCATTTGAGAATTGTAGTGAAAGACTGAGTCCCGGCGAGAGTTGGGCAGGCGGCCCGCCGAACCCTCTGGTTCGCCTTAGGGGGAGGTGGGGCTGTCACAGAGCGCACATAAAGACACACTCGCCTAGCCAAAATCAAGTCACAAGTAAGCTCAGCATGTCACGTTTTTCATGCATTTCAAGTATTTCAATTCAAGATACAGGTCACATGTAAATCAAATTACTTGTACATACATAAATGAGATATCAAAAGTTTAGTCAAGTTAGGTCAAATGCAATAAAGTACACACATGCCTAAAAAATGATAAATCGAGTGCCTAGCAATTTTAGCAACATGTAGTTGGAACACTCACCGGTTCCGAGTTATGCTCGTGTTCACCGCCAAACCCTAAGAGCAACCAGGAAAAAATATTATTGTCCAACCATCCAAAGTTTAGGTGAACCAAGTTCACATCTTAGACTAACTATGAGTCAGAATTCAAGTTGGCCTCCTAAATTCACAAGGGTTCAAAGGCAAATTTGAAGGTGCAAATGTCACGACCCCACCTCCCCCTAAGGCGAACCAGAGGGTTCGGCGGGCCGCCTGCCCAACTCTCGCCGGGACTCAGTCGTTCACTAAAGTCCTCAATTGAATACAAGATACAATCTCAAATATAAATCAAATATCCCAAAACTTTACATATCAAAAGCGAAGCGTCCACGCTTCCACTGCGCCACTCTGATCCTTGATACCAACTATTATACAGGAGAAAGTCCAAAACTAGACTATTACACAACCAATCAATTCTAAACGTTCAATACAATCCCAATATGAACCATTACGCAAAAAGGAAATCCAAATTCAAGCCACACATGAGATAATCCATGAATAAACACTACAAGCCACTCCTTCGCCTTGAGCCCTGTGGAGGGGAATAAAACATTTTGGGGTGAGCTAGAAGCTCAGCGAGTAACCAGTAAAATCAGTTATCAAATCAGTTTCACAATCGTTCATTTCAATAATGTCATTTCAATATGGAGTATCAATAATTCAAGAAACATTTACAATGGAAAGCGATAGTAACATTCATGAAAAGGATACGTTCGTTCTCCTGTCATTTCATTGCATTTTGGTTTCATTCGTGCATTCATTCACCCCGTCCCTGGCTTTTGGCCAGGCTCCACCAACCTACAAGGTAATACTCGAGTATACCGAAACGTTCACCCAAGTTCCTAGTCGCCTGACCGAGTCCGCTTCTGGCTCGAGACGACCGGTAACAAGGGGCAATGGCCAGTTCAGCCCAAAAGGTTTACATTCATGCGCAAGTAGCATTCAATCATTAATCATTGAAAATTTCATATTTATTTAGGTCGAGTGCGATAAAGTACACACTCGCCTAGAAAACTCGTTTTAACAATCATTGAAAGCAAAATCAATAATAACAAGACACTGATATGCAAGCACGCATGATATGTAAGAAAACAGTTCCAACATTAAATTGGGAAACAGTTCAAAAGTAAATAATGCAAGAAACGGTTCATAAATAATTTTAGAAATAGTTTGAGGTCACTCACCTCCATGGCTCAGAAATCATCCATTAAATATCATTGCCTTGCTCAAATCCAAGTCTTAAATCACAAACTCAATGCAAACAAGTTCCTTCAAAGTTTGGACAGCACTTCCCCTGAATTTGCTTACTTCCAGCCATCATGGCTTCATTATATCCTCAGCTAGTCCCAAAGGTACACACACAACAACAAGTTCATCCAATAGCCATTCAGCAAGCTCCAAGTAGTACTAGTACAAGTCAAGCTAGGGAAAGTCCGGAAATGAAAGTTTAGCTCAAACCAGAAAAACAGTTTTGACGTCATTTTGCGGTAATGGTACCAAAGGCGTTACGATTGTCGGATGAAGGTGCAAGATACACCGTTTCGAAGCTAAAAGACAGGGCTACAACAATGTAGAAGGCCACTCAGTCCAAATCCTAGCACAACTAGATCAAATATGCAAAATACCAAACCAGAACCTTAATTGCAGGTTTACAAATTACACTATGCTGTAATTAGTCCAACTCAGTCTATACAGGTCCGAATGCAGAAATTCCAAAGGCATATGATAGATAGGACATCAAGCTACATTTCATCAGAAGACCTTAACCACCAAATCCAAATAAATTCCAGTAAAAACAGCCGATTACAGGCGCAGTTCGGCCATCCTGATGAACCCAGAACAGCAATAGTAAATTCGACATTTCTCACTCTACACTACTCCAAATGACCTGAAATTTTACAGGCACTTCAAAAAAATCAATACCTACAACTTTCATGTTTTAAGCCAAGGCCAATTAGTCCTCTAACCATATGATACAAAACCGGACAGAAAAGGGGGTTATGAAACCCTAACTTTCTCAAATTCCTTCCAAACCCAAAATTGGTTGCAATTACCAATCATTTACACCTACTAGAGTCATTACCCCTCATTACCAACCATCATAAATAACCACAACATCATGATCACATTAAACCAGAAAATTCATCAATAAATTGAAAACTTCACCAATTCATCTCAAACCAAGAAATAAGCCACAAATTTCAGCACTTTAGCTACCACTAAGCACATCTTACGCTTCATTAAGTGTAGGAGGAAGGTCAATCACCACTTACCTAGTAAACAAGAGAAGAGGAGTTAATGGACACCTTAACTTCCTTGAACACTTCCACAAAATCACTTACTAGCACCAAATGGAAGGATTTTATGGAGTAGAAACAAATTTCAGCAATTGGTTTGGATGATTTGCACTAGATGCTAGCTAAAAGTTTGAAGAGGTTTCTTCCTTCTTGAGCTCAAGGTGGCCGGCCAACATAGAGAAAGAAATGGTGATTTTTTTGTGGTAATTTTGTGATATTTAATCAAATGGTAAAGAAAGGTCAAAAGGTGAATAGTTGTCTTAGGCTTCAACCAATGGAAGAGTGACACTTGTCACTCCATTCAATGCATTCCTATCCCTTTCTTTTCCTCTCACATCAATCACTTCACCTCCTCTACTTATCTCTTAACACCCGATAAATTTCAACCCGTAACCGAAACTTAACCTTATTGGCCGAATTTTTCCGAACTTTCGCACTAGTGGGTCCCACGTCCGATATATATATCCTTAATTTCTCAAAAACTAACCGATACTAGAAAATCATTTTAAAACTATTTGCTCATAAACTTTATCTGGGGAATTTTTTTCTAATAAAGAAAATGTAGAAAAAGCGGGCGATTAAATAAAATAAACCCTAGAAAATTAGAAAATTTCCGGGTTCTCAAACTCATTTTTTTTCGGGGCGTCACAGCAAATCAAGGAAAAATCCAAGCACATACCAGGGCAATGATTCAACTATGGTTTTGGAGTAAAAGGAAAGCATTTGGACCCAAAAAGTGAGCAACCAAAGAGTTCCACTTTTCATTTCATTGCTGGAAATTTCCAGCAACCACACGGTCCTCCAAACAAGAAGTCCAGCCACAAAAGTCAAGATTTTCACCATAAAACTCACATTCTTGCTAAGATTGAAGTGTTTTAAGCTATATGGAGTCAAGATATATCAATTTACAGCCCAAGTTTTAGATGTAAAGTTGGAAACATCTCAGCTTCCCTCTCACGAGTTCTAACAAAAATTTCAGCAAACATCATTCCTTTGAAAAATCATAACTTGAGTTATAAATGTCAAAAAATTATACAACTTGCCCCGTTAAAAGCTAGACTCGAAGCACTAAAAATCTTTAGAAGACATCTCAAAGCGATTCAGTTCATAAATTGGTCTAAATTGAGCCACAATCTACTACAACATATCAATTTTTACTTGTGCAGGGCAGAATTATTAGTCAAATTTGCCGATTTTCTGGTGTATATATAAAATGAACCACAGCTCAAATTTTATAGCGTTAGAAAGCTCTCTGAGTCTAGTTTCAAACGCAGCAAATAGAACTCAATTCCGACTTTCCTATACGAAATTATAGTCAATTTCCCAAAGCTGCTCAGAGCTTCCTGCGAAAATTTCCAAATTGCTAACAACTTGAGAAAATGAAACTTTTTTTTAACAAAATTTCACTCCCTTGGCTCAAGTTCAACATGTATTTGAAAAATTAAGGTTTAACAAAGTATCTTAAGCAAAAACTTTGCTAAAATCACCATAAAAATGACTAATATTTCCACATAGAAGCATATATCAAACTCACCATAAAGTTCCCCATCAAAGCTACTAAGGATTTCATGGAACGTACCTAATCCTTCTTCTTTATCATATAAAGAGGCATATAGCATGATTTAACAAAGAAATCCACCAAAATCCACATATAAGGCTTGTAAACTAATGATTGAACCAAACAATAAAGCTGAAAATTTTCCAGCAACAAACTATCAAGAAAAAACTTGCAAACAACTAAAATCCTCCATAAAATTCCTCCCTTTTAACTCCTATCATCCATACATCAAGTATACTCAAGTAAAAGAAGAGAAAACTAGGTTTTCTAGAAATTTTTACCTCCTTCCACACAAGACTAAAGTTGGAAATGAAACAAGAAGTCCTTTCTCCAAGAACTCCTCCAAGCTTCCTTCCAAACTTAATTCAAGGTTCTATGGAGTGGATTAAGATTTTTCTTTGGATTTCCCAAAAATCAAGCAAGAGATCAAGGCTAGAACTTGAGTTATTTTCTCTCCCTTTCCCTCTCAATATTTCGGCTAGCCATAGAGAAAAAAAGAACATTTGATGATGAAATGGAAGGTTAGTTTGGATAAGTTTAAAGCTAGTCTTGGTCAAGAGGCTTTGGATGCTTGACAAGTGGCAAAACATAAACTAATGTCTATCTAATAACTCAAATATCTCTATTTCTCCTAATTATCTATTAACACCTCTATTCTAACAATTCCTTTTGCACAAAACTCCCTCTAATCCTTCAAATTTATCACACACACCTCACTAGTCGATTACACTAATATAATGCACTATGAAACCTAACATGTACCAAATTAAGCATGCACCAAATTAAATAATACAATAGGAGAAAAGTCATGATTCAACCATTAAAGCAATCAAGAATTTAAGGCAAGTAAGTTCAAATAAGAACTATAAAGACAAGCAAAATTTTGGGGCCTCACAATTTTGCCTCTTAAAATTTCCTTTTTTGTTTGGAGAGTATTGCTGAGTTGTGTTCCATTGAATATGATGTTTAAGAAGCTAGGGTTGTGCTTAGTTTCCAAGGAAGCTTTAATGCATGATTAGTGATTAGAAATGTAGATAATTTTCTTGAATAGCTTGGTGTTGCAAGTGTTTATAACAATCACATTATAGAGGTGATATGGATTGCAGGTTGTTTCGGGTTGTTGTTCATAATTAAGAGATGGATTATCAGATTATTTCTCATCTGCAGGAACAAACCATTGCTGGGACACTTCAAAATTAATACAAATGCAAGTGTGTCTAATAAGAAGGTTAGAGGTGGAGGACTGGTTCGAGATCATGAGGCCATTTACTATTTGCTTTCGACAAAGAAATTGGTGATTTTGATATCTTGGCTGCAAAGAGTCTTTCTTTGTTATATGAACTTCAAGTGTGTTAAAAACAGATATGCATCCTCTTCTTGTTGAGATGGACTCAGAGGTGCTGGTTCAAATGTTACCTTCTTCAATATTGGGGAAATGGCCATTATGCAATATTTTGAAGCAAATACGCTTTTTTTTTAGAGTTTTTATGTGCATTCGATTTCTCATGTTTATAGAGAGGTGAATGCGACAGTAGATAAGCTTGTGGGTTTGGATGGTTCAAATTACTTTCTGGCCACCTTTGTTGTAGTTAGATCAATTATGTCTTTAGAAACTAGCTCTTTTCCATTTGTTCACTCTCAAATTATAAGGGAGTGGTACTCCCAACTTTTTTGCTAAGTTTACTTTAGTCTCTTAAGGTCAGGTTTGGCCTCCCTCAAGCTCTTTCTATCTTTTATTTGTTTTTAATAAAATATGGAGTGGCACTCTCCCTCATGTATAGAATTAGCCGATAAAAGATATATATATATCCTTTGCCATACTTATCTACTATTAGTTATCTTTTGCCATACTTATCTAATATTAATCTTAGTATGTGCCCTCTCCATTTAGAAAAAATATTATTTCCTTGTACCAAAATATGATTCTAATGAAGAATTACTTAGAAACACCTTTCTAAGACTTTTTCACTTAGTGCTAAGAATTTTGAGTTATACTTCTACCAAGCGTCCAATAATGAGATAACTCTTCTTTGATTGGTAAATTCTCATATGTTATTCACCATCTTTCCATATTTTATACTATAGCCAATCACTAATGATTTGAGTGACTCATTTATGATTTAACTGTGTTGATTACCTCAGTAGGGTTTTCTCCTTCTTTCTGTCTCGCCAAGATTTTTGTAGGGTTTTCCACTCGTTCATGGCTGGCCCCCGGCCACCTGATCCGGGTTTCTAGACAAAGACATTTGCGGCAACTCTGACAGAAAGTTCGGACTATGGTGGTGTTTCTACTTTACCTGATTATGGTTTGTGCTCACAATACAAGGGAGAGCCAGCACTGCTGATTTCTCGTGATGAAGAGATGCAGCTAGCAGAGCCCTTGAGTAATGTGTTGGTAGGGCATTTTGCCTTCAGTAGACCGCCTATGGAGGTTATTCGCAATTTATCACTTCGCTAGGGCTTAAAGGAGTTTGTCCCATTGGCTTGCTAGATGCGAACCATGTTATGATAAGGGCGTAGCTTGAGGAAGACTATTCCAAGTTATTTTTATGATGGACATGGTTTATTCAAAGCTCGCTTGTGACTATCTCAAAGTGGATGATTGATTTCAAACCCCATCAGGAATCGTCAATTGCTCCGTTGTGGGTTTTATTTCCTGACCTTCCTCTTCATTTTTTCAATATGAAATACTTGCATAAAATTGCCTCCTTGTTGGGCCGGCCTCTGCAAGTTGATATGGCGACAAAGGATTTTTGTCTTCCTTCTTTGGCCCGAGTTCTAATTGAATTTGATGTTGCTAAGCCTCCTGTATGTAGGATTTGGATTGGTGATGGTAATAGGGGTTTTTGGCAAAAGGTGGAGTATGAATTATGGCCAGACTTCTGCACTTTTTGTGAAAGAATTAGACATTCGATGATGCGTGTTTCAGGGAGAATCTAGGTCTGTGCCCAACCAAAGTTGCTGGAGCTGCGAAAGGGCGACCAACGCAAAATTTTGTACCAAAGCAGCAGTATGACAAGGTAGTGAGTAGCAGCGTGGTGATTGGGGACATTGGTGCTAAGGAGAAGGATATGGTACTGAATCAAGGACTTAATTTAGATAACCAAGTTGAGGTTGGGAGGGCAGCGATATATAAAGGTAAAGAGAAGGTTGCTTGTGACGCCCCGAAAAGTATGAGTGTGAGAACCCGAAAATTTTCTAATTTTCTAGGGTTTATTTTATTGAATCGCCCGTATTTTCTACATTTTCTTTATTAGAAAAATTCTCCAGATAAAGTTTATGAGCAAAGATAGTTTTAAAATGATTTTTCTAGTATCAGTTAGTTTTTGAGAAATTAAAAGCGTATTTTGGACGTGGGACCCGCTAGTGCGGTAAATGCATTATATTTTTGACAACTTGTTGGAATTTTGTATTAAGTGATATTGTTTTACAAAGTGTTAAGATATTTGTATTGGAGAGACAAAAAGATAAGTTTTAAACCTAAAGGTGACAAGTGTCACCATAAGATTAAGTCTTGAGTTTGACTACTATTCATAACTTTACCATTTAATTCAAATTGGCCCAAAAATCACTTCATTTTGCAAGCTTCTTGGCCGAATGTTCTTGCTCAAGAAAGAAAGAAAAGCTCTCAATTTCTTCCTTCTATGTCTTGCTCAATCTTCAAATCCAACCAATAAAACTCCAAATCATTCCATAAAATCTCTTTGCTAAGTGGTCTTGAGGTGTTTTGTGGAGTTGTTTGGAAAGCTAAGGTGATTTGTTGCTCTATCTCTTGTATGGCTAAGGTGAGTTGTGAAGAACCACTCTCCTCCCTCTAGTGATGCTTAATTGATGATTAGTGGTGGTATAAGATGCACTTTTATGGATTATATCTTGATTTTGGTTGAATTGGTGAAGTTTTATAATTATTGGGGATTTTTCTGTTTTCATATGAACATGGTTGTGTGGTTATATATGATGATTGGAAATGATGTTTAAGGACTCTATGAGGTGGAAAAAGTGGTCAATTGCAATCAATTTCTGTTTTGGAAGAAATTTCAGAAAATTAGGTTTTGTGAAGGAACATTCTGTCTGAATTTTTAGCTCCTAGTTAGAGGACTAATTGGCCTTGGATTAAAACATGAAAGTTGTAGGGAATGATATTTTAGAGGTGCCTGAAAAATTTCAGGTCAATCGGAGTAGTGTAGAATGAGAAAAGTTGAAATTACTATTGCTGTTCTGGTTTTACCCGAATGTAAGAATTGCGCCTGTAATTGGTTGTTTTGGCTGGCATTTCTTCCGAATTGGTTGTTGAGGTCTTCTGATGAAACTTATCCCTGTTTCTTAGCTTTCAGCTGGTTTTGGAATTTCTGGATTTAGACTTAGGTATCCTGATTTATGATGTTTCCGCTAGAATGCGTTCTGTGAATCCTTTTTTGTGACTCTGGTGTAGTATCTTGCATTTTTGACCTGGTTAGACTCGAAACTGGGTTGAGTGATCTTCTGTAATATTGTAGCCCGATCTCTTAGCTTCGAAACGGTGGGTCTTGGACCTTCATCCGACAATCGTAGCGCCTTTGGTGCCATTACCGTAAAATGACGTCAAAACTATTTTTCTGGTTTTGAGCTTAATTTTCATTTCCGGACTTTTCCCTAGCTTGACTTGTACTAGTACTACTTGGAGCTTGCTGAATGGCTATTGAAGGAACTTGTTGTTGTGTGTGTACCTTTGGGTTGGAATGAGGAAATAATGAAGCCATGATGGCTGGAAAAGTTAGCAAATTCAGGGGAAGTGCTGTCCGAACTTTGAAGGGATTTGTTTGTATTGAGTTTGTGATGTAAGACTTGGATTTGAGCAAGGCAATGTTATATGCTGGATGATTTCTGAGCCGTGGAGGTGAGTGACTTCAAACTATTTCTAAAGTTAATTATGAACCGTTTCCTGCATTATTTACTTTTGAACTGTTTCCAAAGTTACTTTTGAACTGTTTTCTTGTCTTATTTACTTTTGACCTGTTTCCAAAGTTACTTTTGAACTGTTTTCTTGCATATCATGCGTACTTGCATATGAGTGTTCCTTGTTTGCTGTATTTCTTGACTTATTGGCTTGTTATTATTGATTGATAATGTGTTAAGTGCTTTCAATGATTGTTAAAACGAGTTTTCTAGGCGAGTGTGTACTTTATCGCACTCGACCTAAATAAAATCAATGATTAATGATTAAATGCTAGTCGCGCATGAATGTAAGCCGTTTGGCTGAACTGACCACTGCCCTTCGTTACCGATTGACTCGAGCCAGAAGCGGACTCGGTCGGGCGATATGGTGACCCTGGGTGAATTTGGTATACTCGAGTATTACCTTGTAGTCCGGCTACGTCCGGATGGATGGAGTCCAGCCAATGGTCGGATGGGTGGAGTCCGGCCAACGTCCAGAAAAGGGATGAACGAACAAAAGGATGAACGAGGGATTCTACTTACAAAAATGTTTTTTAAATGATTGGAGGAATAAGGGAAATGTCCGGAGAACGAATAAACGAACAAATAGCTCCATGTGGGCCTGTATCCTTTTAATGAATGTTACTATCGCTTTCCATTGTAAATGTTTCTTGAATTATTGTTACTCCATCATGGATTTATGACATCATTGATTTATGATATTATTGAAATGAACTATTGTAATGAACTATTGTGAAACCGATTTGATTACTGATTTTTCTGGTTACTCACTGAGCTTCTAGCTCCCCCCAAAAATATTTTATTCCCCTCCACTGGGCTCAAAGCGAAGGAAGGACTTGTTGTGCTTATTCACATGTCTGGATGGCCTATATCTTGTACAGTTTGGATTTGGAATCATTTTATGTATAGTTGGGAATTGTTTCCGCTTCGCTTATGACATGTAATTATTGGAGAACATGTTGTAATTTGAGGTTTATTCTTGCAATTTATTGAGGACTTTAGTGAACGACTGAGTCCCGGCGAGAGCTGGGCAGGCGGCCCGCCGAACCCTCTGGTTCGCCTTAGGGGGAGGTGGGGCTGTCACATTGCTGATGTTATACCTTCAAGACCAGTGGGGATTGTGATAGCCTCATCTCCCCCTAAGGCGAAGCAAAGAGGTCAGCGGACCGCCTGCCCAACGCTCGCCGGGACTCAGTCGTTCACTTCAATCCTCAATTGAAACTAGAATAAACCAAGAATAAACATAACAACGATCCAAAACTTAAAGCACAACTTATATATATTGCTATCTCAAAAAGGAGTACAACCATCGAATATACAAAGGTTCTCAATTCACCATACATCCAGCCCGTGCCGAGCACTAGGGCGAGAACCATTACAAAATCAAAGAAACTAGTCTAGGCTAGTCTCTACCGAGCTCTCGTCCTTGCTCGCCTTCCCCTGCTAAGGAAAACAAAACTAAAGGGATGAGCTAAAAGTTCAGTGAGGTTCCAAACACATAATCAAACAATAAGTTCAATACATTAACCATCAATAATCAATAAGTCAAGAAACATTTACAATGGAAAGCAATACTAACACATTCATTAAAAGGATACGTGCTCACAAGGAGCCATTCATTCATTCATTCGTTCATTCTCCTTTCATTCCCTTATTCCTCCAATCATTTGAAAATGCATTTCGATAAGTAAAACCCTCGTTCATTCATTCATTTCATTCACCCCCTCCTGGACGTTGGCCAGGCTCCACCCGACAATAAGGTAATACTCGAGTATACCAATCGTTCACCCAGGGTCACCAAATCGCCCGACCGAGTTCGCTTCTGGCTCGAGTCGACCGGCAACGAAGGGCAATGGCCCAGTTTAGCCAAACGGCTTACATTCATGCGCAACTAGCATTTAATTATTTAATCATTGAAAGATTTTACATTCATCTAGGTCGAGTGCGATAAAGTACACACTCGCCTAGAAAACTCATTTTAAGCAATCATTGAAAACATATCATTCGTTCATAACAAGTCATATAATCAAGAACAAGCCACATAGTCAATGAAACTATA
Organism: Coffea eugenioides; assembly: GCF_003713205.1. Taxonomy (NCBI): domain Eukaryota; kingdom Viridiplantae; phylum Streptophyta; class Magnoliopsida; order Gentianales; family Rubiaceae; genus Coffea; species Coffea eugenioides. The sequence continues at coordinate 22,063,813 of NC_040043.1, forward strand.
ACAAACAAGAAACACTCACCTATTTACGCAAAATAACGTCCAAAATATCCTTCTGGATAACACCCTCAATCACCAATGTATCATAATATAATCAAATGAACACATTATGCTTCAACCATCAAAGATGTAAGTGAGTCAAAGAAAAGTCGAATACGTACTAGTACAAAGTATAAATATGGTTTTGGTAGTGAAAAGAGTACATTGAAACCAAAGGACATAAGTAAAATATTTGTAAAACTTGGACTCACTTGTAAAACTTTAAAATCGCTATTTGAGTCGAAGTGGCAAAGAAAACGTAAATACCCTAGATGGTGCACGTGGTATTCACTCTCAAGCCTTACTCAAGTCGCAAGTATATCGACCTAGTTCTCGAGCGTAAATTTAGGCAGCACGCCCTTTGTATTTACCTATTTTCCAGCCATTTATGGCTTCATTTTTTTCCTCAATCAAACCCAGAGTCATATACAAAATCATCTCATTTCAATAGCCATTCCATAGGCTCCAAGTTATACAAGTACAAAATCAAGCTAGGAGCATGTGCGGAAATGAAGGTTGAGTCAAGAAACAAAAGACAGATTTGACGTTGTTTTGCGTAACGGACACAACCGAAGCTACGCTTATCGGATTGGGGTGAAATTTATACCTTTTTGATGCTAAGACAAAGGCCTAAAACTTTGATGAAGACCACTCAGTCCAGTTTGTAGTGTATCTAAGTCAAAATCTCAAATAACAGAACCAGAATCTCACATACGGGCTTGTTAACCGCCTTATACGTAAACGACAATAACTCAGGTTACCGAAGTCCAAAAGAGGTGATTCCAGGGGCATTGGAAAGCTAAGACATAGAAATACAACTTTCATGTTTTGGCCAAAGGCTAATTCAGTACACATCAGGGTGAACAGACACGGTTAGTGTTGTGAAATATCAAAATTGTCCACTGGACTAAACCTATGAGAGTCAGGGGTATTTTTGTCTTTTCACAGGCTACATTGCTCCGATTGAGTTGAAATTTTGTAGGAAACTATAAAACATCATTCTATACAACTTTAATGTTTTATGCTAAGTCTAATTCGGCCTCTAACATCATAAACTGGAACCGGGCAGAACTGAAGCTTGAATTTCCAGAAATCTGGACTTTTGTTATAGTCAAGCTATAATTCACATTTTTACCTTAAAATTACCACTAATTTCTCCTTTACAAGATTATATACCATATATATACACCATATAACACTTAACCCACAAGAAATATGAGTGAATAAATCAAAACCTAACTCAATATTCCTCCCTCCAATCATCAAAACCATTTGAAACAAGCATCACAAGCACAACTCTAACATTAATACCCAACTTAATCATGATTAATGGAGAAAGAAAGAGTGATCAGCCATTATACCTCAAGACAAGACCTTGCAAGAGTGATCCTCCACTACTCCTTGAAATTTTTGGTTCCTTAAGCTTCCCAAGCTTCCAAACTAATGATTAATCGGTTTAGTTTTTCTTGTTCTCACTTACAAAGGTTGGATTCAAGGTTGGAAATGGAAAACTCTCTTCACTCTCCTCCCTCTCCTTGCTCTCGGCCAAACCAGAAAAAAAATGATGAAGAATGAACTCAAATGAAAGATAAGAAGGCAAGACAAAAGGGTTTGGTCAAAGGGCCATAGATGGCCAACAAGTGGCACCACCAAAATCCATCCAAATTTTTTTTCTTTTCCTTCCATTTTGAGTCAACATTTTCGGCTATAAGGGTTGAGGATGAGGGACATATTTTGCAACAATATCAAGGGTATGTGGTGGTAGGGAAGTGGTAGTCAAGTGGTGTGTTCAATCGATAGTGAACGTTACCCGTCGGTTCTAGCCGTTTTTCCTTAAATCGCGTATACTAGGGTTTTATCTTCTAATTCACTAACTTATTATTATCACTTCTAATCACACACTTAATATCATCTAAAACTCACTCTTAATCACCACATTTATCACACTAGCGGGCCCCACATCGATAATGCGTTTCAAATTTAACGTCCACTAACTCATACTAGAAAAATGAATTTAAAACTGTACTTGCTTGTAAAAATGCATAGAAATTTTAATATTTCCAAGGAAAGTATAAAATGTAGGCAAAGAAATAAAATAATCCTAGTTTAATTGCCGTGCTCAACCGTACTTCCAACACATACACGTATATACATATCGTTCACCCAAATACACGTAATATCAAAACCTTCCTTTGTTGAAAACAAATGGTTAACACATTTTCACTTCACAAGGGGAAGTGAGAATAAACAAAAGGCTAAGAAAATGTGAAAATTTTAGGGTTCTCACAGGGATACATAGAGTTCTTGTTATTCGCGAACCTGGCATCAGTCATCAGGAACCGTTGATTGGTACCAATGTCTAGGCAGTGTCGTCTTCTTACATTTTACTTGCGACAGCTCGATAGGATGATGATCTTTTGAAACATGTGCAATCAAAGGTGCTATCTGTTCCAGTTGGATAGGCCTCAGCAGTATGTGTACAACAAAATGGAGAGCAAGCTGGGGTGGTTAAATCGGTTATGCTTGAGATGTTGGAAGGGCAGGCCACTGATTTTGAGTCAAATGATGAAGCTCCATATAGCTTTTGACTAGTCGCGAACTACATATTTCTAATTCTTTTGCTCTTCTGGAGCACGTTATAGATGTAGAATTCCAGCTGAAGTTGGATGAACATGTGGTATCCACACATTCATCTCCAATTGCTTCTCTGCGGGCAGGAACTGGTAGGTCATCTACTGCTACGCTTACTTTGTTATAGCATTTATTTGAGTTCAAGAGTCGTTTGGATCAGAAATTACAGAAGGCTACGGGACTGATTGATTTTGAATGTTTGAGAACTACTGTTATTGACGCTAAGTATATTCAATTGCTGAACAAATTGGGTAAATCCAAAGCTGGTCATCCTATTAACTATAATAAGAAGTTATCTGCTTTTCTTTCTCAAACTGAATCCTCGCTTCAACAACATGATTAATCACTTTAAAGCATTAGTATGGAATATTAGGGAGGTTTCTAAGAGAGACTCTTAACGGTACCTTAAGGAATTATGTCGTAATAATTCAATACGTTTTCTTATTTTTCTGGAGCCGTTGTCTAGAGTAGAATAGGTGGAGAATGTGCGATTTTTTTGCGTTTTGTAAAGGATCAATCTTTTCTTGAAGGGAAGATTTGGATATTTGGGATGGCTAATTTTTCCGAGTCTTGTCGAGAGTATGTTGAGCAACTGGTACATGTTACGCTGTCACTTAGCTCTAGTACGGTGCTCAGTGTTTCAGCTGTCTACACAAAATATACTAGGGTTGGAAGAAGAAGTCTTTAGAGTGCTATGGAGGATATTGGTTTGGCTTGTCGAGGTCTGTGGTTAGTGGCAGGGAATTTCAATGTTGTGTCTACTGTGGAGGAGAGACTTGGTAGGGGAGCCTGTGAGGATCCGAAAATTCCTTTAGAATTTCCTCCCATTTCTTGAAAAATTTAATTTATATTTCCTTCTATGTTTCTTTACTTAATTAATTAACTATTCACTAGCCCTAAATTTCATAGTGATTTCATTAGTTGAGCCAAGAGTTTTACTTTTACTTTTCAAGTTAGAGTAAGTTAGGGCTTTGGTGTATTTTGGTAGTGTGATTAGTTGGTGAGGTGTGTACTAAATTTGGTGGTTAAGAGTGAGTTTTACATAGGAGGAAGTGTATGATTAGAAGTGATAATAATAAGTTAGTGAATCACAAGTTAAAACGCAAGTACGACAGAGTTAAGGAGAATAGGTTTAAACCGACGCGCACCGTTTGCTACCGATCGAGTACCCCACTTGACCATTACTTTCTTGCCCTAATCCTCTTGGTTTTATTTCATCTAATCAGCCCCTAATTAACCCTTAAAGCAGCCGAAATATTTGACCTAAAAACAAGAGGAAAAGAAACCAAAAACATGAAAAATTTGGTGGTGCCAAGTGTTGAACATCTATGCAACTTTTGACCAAGACTTCTTTGGTCTTTATCTTGGAATTTTGGACTAAAAATCTCTTCATTCCTTGCTCCTCTTGGCCGAAAATATTGAGAGAAAAACCAAAGAGAGACCTTCAACTTCAACTTCAACTTCAAGCTTGAATCTTGAGTTTCAACTGTTAGTTTTGGAAACTACTCCATAAAAGTGCTAATTAATGTGGATTTCAAGGTGTTGGTGGAGTGATTTTGGAAGGAAAAGCACTAAGCTACCAGGTACTTTGGCAGGAAACTTCATTTTTCCTTCACATATGTGTAAATTAGTGGCTTAAGGTTGTAGTTTTGGTAACTTTATGAGAAAATTTCATGGTTTGAAGTAGTGTTATGGTAATTTTCAGTTTTATAGTGAAATTTCAGTTCTGCCCTGTTTTTGGCATCAAGTTGGGCTGCGAATTTCTCCATGTTTTAGACTGAATCAACTTTTGTACAAAACATGAAGGTTGTAGGTATTTGAGTCAAATTCCTACCTGCAAAATTTCAACTTAATTAGAGTATTGTAGCTTGTGAAATGACTAAAATACCCCTGACTGTCCAAATGCCCTGTTTAACCAATAGCTTTCTATTTTCTCTGAGATTTCAATTTTTGACCATGAAAATGCATGATTTGGCTCTAGAGGTCTTCATAATAAATGTAGGCCTATGCCTTAGCTTCGAAACGCCATAAAATTTTCCTCAATCCGATAAGTGTAGCTTCAGTTTTGGTCAAAATATCAAAGGATGACAAAACTGCCATTTATCAGTTCTTCTTTGAACTGGTTTCCGGCTTTGGTCCATAGTGATAAGTTATTATTTGGTTTGTTTGGTTGGTTTTCAGGCCTTGAATAGATGAATGTTGTTGGTTATCACTTGTGGTTGGATTGGAGGGTTGTTGGCTCGTGAATCCAAGCTGTACTTGGATGGGAAAAGTAAGAAAATAGGGGAAATGCTGCCCAAATTTCTATTACTTGCTCTTATGAATATTAGTGAGATGTAAGGTTTGATTTTAAGGTTAGTTGGATCTTAAGTTACATATGTATCCTTGAATGCACTTCAATATTGGGTTAGTTGGATCTTAAGTTACATATGTATCCTTGAATGCACTTCAATAGTAGTATATGAGTTGTTTTTTACCAAGATTTAGTATCAACTAAGATGAAAAGTGTTAGTTTTATCTCAAAAACTTTGAATTACATTTGCTCACTTCAATTTGGGATTGGTTGTTCTTTCAACTACTGATTCCTGGAATTTGAGAAATGACTCAAGATTTTCCGTGACTTGGAAGTTCAAATGTTATTATTCACTCTAAAACTGTATTTTCATATTTGCACTAGTAATTTCTGGATTTTTTATGGTTCATCTAGATTTTGATTAGTTGAACCATAATACTTTATTTTGACTAATCTAGGTTTCTTTGGTGATCCGGAGTGCAACTCGGAAGGAAACTTTTGACATATCTCTGTAGACACCAAAATTTCATCATTTTTATTTTATTTTTATTCATATTTTTGTTTATTTTATTTATTTTTAATTTATTGTGTTTCCTTTTATATTTCTTGAGGAAAATCATTTTAGAAAATCGAAAAAGAATTAGAAAGAAAGAAAAACAGAAATGAAATGAAAATCAATTTTTTTGTTAAAAAAAATTATTTAAAAAAAAAGGATACCGTTATTTCTTCATGCCAACAGTGCTACAGTACATAAAATGCAGCAGCAAAGCAAGCTCTTTCCTCACTCTTTTCAGTTGTTTTAGCTCCGTTGGATTGCTTTAGTACAAGCCATCTGGCTCTAATCTAGAAATCTCGAATGTCTTGGGTATCAAGAACCAATAAACGGTTCCAAATGGTGATCGAGAAAAGAGTTTCATCCCATCGTCCAGCCAAGGGTTTAGGGAGTTTAAAAAGAAAATGCAGCAAGAGTGAGAAGGAGACAACTAGAGGAGAATCGAATGGTGGCTGGAGAGAAAGAGAACGAGAGAGGTAAGCAAGAAAGCTGAGGTCTTCGGAAAAAAAAAACTGAAAAAAAAGGAGAACAACTGGGGCAGAGAGTTTTGAGAGACTGAGGAAGACAAAGAGCCAGAGTGAAACGGAGAGAAAGGAAAGAGTGAGAGCAAGAGAGTTTCAGAGTGTTGGAAAGGAAGAGCTGAAGCAGAAAGAAAGGAAGCAGAGTAGAAATTAAGAGAAAAAGGAAGAACTTTGCGGCTGGGGTAGAAAGCTACGAGAAGGTTTCTTCATCAGAGCCTGGGGTTGATCTCTTCATCAAACTCAAGCTGAGGTTTTAGATCCAAAGGACATAAAACAGGTAATCCTCAACCCTCTTTGCTTGTTCGTCTCAATCCCAAGTAGAACTAGATCTGCTAAACTGAAACTTGGTTTCGTTTCATTTGATGGGTCTTTGTTAAACCAATATACATCAACGCTGCATCTGAATTTAGTTAGAACTGAACTTGCGCATGGCTGCTGTCCCTCATTGTTCCCGTTCCTTTCTCCCCTTTTTATTTTGTTCAAAAAATTTACTTATTTATCCGTGAGTTTGAGAACCAAGATGATGCTTGACAATCTTGTTTGAATCTGTGGATTTCTTATGAAATAGACAGCCATCCTTTCGCTAATTCTCAGGTGTTGTTTGCTCTTGTTTGTTGCTTTCGTTTTATGGGTTCCTCTCGTTTCATGCCTTTATTTGACTAACTGGTCGAGTGTTGGAGTTCTCATGGATGAGTGTTGAGTCATGCCCGAAATGAAAAAAGAGACTTTGCTGGTTTGCAGATGCTAATGTGTTTCGCCATTTCTTTGTCAGTAACTTGTATGTCTACATTTCCGTCCTTGTTTTCCTTCCTTGCGATCTTCTCGTGATGACCTAGTTATGTCCCTCATGCCTTAAGGTCCTCCATTGTTGCATAAAATAGCCAATTCCATATTTGCTGGAACCATTTCTTGTCCAAATGCCGCGCGGTTCACAATTCATGAAGTCCGTAGCTTCTAAAGCTGTTACACAGCAACTCATAAGCTCCACACTCATTTGTATTTGTTAGCATTGAAGTTTATCATTTGGTTTGCGATTGTTTCAGCATATTAGTTTCCATTTCTCCAAGTGTATGAAGAAAATATTGCTGTTTTGTTTTCATTTAGCTCACCTACTATTTCTTTTATGCTGATTCAATAAGCTGCTAAGAGGATTGCATTCCTGTGATTGCATTTTGTTACTTGTTTGGATGTTAAAATTCTATGTTTTGTTACTTAGAGTAAGGCTTTGATGTTTGGTTGAGATTAGTTGTGTTGGGATGGAAACAGTGGCAGAGCTAGGAATTAACTTTTGGGGGGGGGGGTAGAGTCTATAGCAATGATGTGAGGACCTGAAAATTTTCTTATTTTATTTTATTTTACTGGCTTAATTAATTAATTAATTCGACTATTTAAAATTCATTTATAAGGAAAAACGCCTCTCTTATGTTTTTAAAGCGTTTTGTTAGAAAATTATTTTTCAAAAACTCATTTAGTTCGGAACAACGAGTACACGTTTTTCAAGACTATATTTGAATTGAGAGTGTATTAATTTTGAAAAAGTAAGAATGATCAATAGTAAATTAAGAAAAAGTCATGAGGACTCGCAAAAATTTATTTATTTTTAAACTCTTGTTACGAGTTTATTAAAATATTTAATTGCATGTTTGCCCCGAATATTATTTTCTAGTCTCTTGAGACCTAATTACATTGATCTATGACTTACTTATATTTTTAGAGTGGCTCGTTTCAAAAATTAATTTCTCGAAACCCGTTAAGTGAAAATAGTGAATACGTAATTGGAGTAAATAATTGATTCGAGGATACAATAAGTTTGAAAAATTGGAGACTTGTACATTAGTCTCAAATTAGGTATTTTTATGTTTAAGTGCTCAAGTATTAGTTAGTAATACAATCGTTATAAGAATTTCTTGAAAGTTAAGCGTTATCGCGCAAAATTGGAAGTACGCTTTTTTACGTGCGCGATCAATTAAGGGACTTAAGGCCTTTATTTTTTGACCATTAAGAGTGAATAATAATAGTATGAATATAAGTGAATTAGAGATTTAGTGCACAAGTGAAACAAATCCGAGAGGAAACGAGCACGAACGCGCACTCTCCTTAGTTGACTTTTGGAGCATTTTGGGCCACACATTCTTAGGCTTCTCAAGGGAGCATCACACCAGATCAAAACCCTTCTCTTCTCACCTCAAGTGCCGGCCAAACACTCTCTTTTCCCTCCCAAAACAGCTGACTAAACAACAAAGGAAAGAAAGGAAGAAAAGCTTCTTCATTCTTGCACCAATCTTCCTCCATTTCATCTCAAAATTTGCATCCAACTCACAAATCACTTGGAGATTTCATCAAGCTAAGAAAGAGGACTTCTTTCCACAGTTTTCTTGGACTTCATTTGGACCAAAATTTCGGTCCTAGTTCATCTAAGAAGGTAAACTACGATCAACTCTTAAAACCTTGCTTTATGGAAGTAGTATTGCACATTTAAGGTCATGCATGCATATAGGTAGCTTGTTTATATTGGAAAAATTGTTGTGTGGGCTCTATGAACTCCCACTTTGATTGGATGGACTGATTTGGTGAATGATGATGAAATTAATATTGGGTTAGTGCTTATATTAGTGGAATAATGTTGGGTTATTGGTAGAAAGTCAAGGAAGATGCAATGAACAAAAGTGACCATTTTACCCCTGCCATGTTCGTGCACTTTGGTGCAAATTTTTGAGGATCTAATGGCTTGTTTGTGATATATATATATATATATGTTATATGGATGGTGTAGAAAGTTTCATTGAAAAATAACATGATTTGGTTGGTCAAATGTATTGATTTCCAAAGTTTGGCAGAATTGGAAATTTTCCCGGATTGCCCAGGCAGTCATCTTGTTTTGGTTATAACTTCTTACTCCGATGTCAGAATCGAGTATCGTTTGTGGCACTGGAAACTAGACATCCCTAGATTTCTATTGGTATAAAATGCACGTCCTGGTTCCACTTGAGTGAGCCAAACCATTCATTTAAAAATTGCTGTCCTGTTTCGTTGGTTCACTACAGGGCAGAACATGAACTACAACTTGATGCTCAAATGCGGGCTAGTTATGAACGGATTTTGAAAATGGTTTCTTCTAAGAAATTGTAGCTTTATGAATTTATTTTCCAATTCCACCAACCACGCTCAATTCAAAGTTGAATTGAGTGATTTGTGACCAAAGTTTGAAACTGACTTAGTGATGGAATTCTTCATTTTGGACTGATCCTTAACTAATCTTGGTTTGGGACTTGTTATTCGAAATTCTTGGTGTAAACCACCTACCACACACATATTGGATGAATATTAGACCTTTTCTACACTAATGATCCATGTTTGAGGGATTTTCCTTGGCCAAATGCTTGAAAACGGCAAAATGGAAGTCCAAGGCAGATTTGCCTTGGAACTCCTTAGAACTCTAGTGGTTTTGTTAACCATCTTTCCGTATGTATTTTTCTACGAAATTTTACAGAGAAATAGTCCCTATATGGTAGTATTATACTGCTAAATTTAACACTATTCCGAGTCCGTTTCGCTGCTCAACTAAACTTCCAAAGTTCATGAGTTGAGTTGGGAAAACCCTTGTTTATCAAGGAAATTCTAGTAACTTTGAGCTACCATATCTTGGTGCTCAAAACTCCGATTCTTGATCTGCTTGTTGTGTTTTAAACCTTGTTTACAAAACTAATTGAGTGACAAATTTCAGAGGCTGGTTTGTACTGTGTGAATTTTACCGAATTTTCAAAGTTGGCCAAAAACCAACCTAAACCTGTCTTCAATGCCCAAAACAGCAACTTTGAGCTAATTTTTGAATACTTTCCGTTTGGAATCATGGAAAAGTGTATTCTAGGAACTTTTAGTACTTTGGAAGAGGATTCCAACGGTACCAAGTTTTCCAATTTTGGACTTGTAAAGAGTGAGATACGATTTTTCAAAGATCTCGTATCAAAACTAAAATTTCCGAATCTTAAGGAAATGGAGCTTTTCGAATTCTCCTTTTTCCTTCGAAATTACTTGAACGTTTTATACCTGATTTCAAAGATGAAAACTCAACTACTCTTGTATTTTAAAACCCCATCTTTGAGCCTCGATTTACGAATAATTAGGGTTCATTTTCATGAGATTTCCTTAGGTTGTGCACTAGTGCAATCTTCTTCGATAATTGGGGTTTATGAGTGATGAATCATTATTAATTACTCAGGCTCGTGCGAGGACCTTCAAGAGGATCCCACGGTGGACACTTGAACTCAAAGAGACTTTTCTTCTTGTTTACTTGGTGAGTGTCAAGTGCATGTTACATGCTTATGTGATTGAGATATTAGTCGTACGAGTGTTATACATGATACGTAAACTTACCAAGGCGAGGGTGTACTTTATTGCCCTCGTCCTCTTTCTCGTGTAACTACGTGATACTTAATATATGAATGAATATGATTGACAATTGTACATGGATATTACGTGCTCGATTATTATTAGTGCATGAATAGTTGAAATCCTGTGAACTTGATACGTGCTTACTTGATATCAATGACTTGAAATTTTGGAAATGGAGTCGAGTGTGTACCTTACCATACTCGTTCTCATTTGAAATAAGTGACTCGTGTTTGACCTAAATTGAATCGCTTGACCTGACTTGAATTGCTTGACCTGACATGACTTGACTTCGGAAAATATGCTATGGCTGCATAAGTCGATTGGAGCGATGTCTCATCGACCTCTGAACGATAGTAAGTACCACACCGATTCGGGTGGGAGGTACCTCTCGAATCGTCTCAGAACCACAAAGCATTCTTAGTCGATTAGAGTGATGTCTCATCGACTTCTGAATGATAGTAAGTACCACACCGATTCGGGTGGGAGGTACCTCTCGAATCGTCTCAGTACCCTAAACCCCTGAACGATAGCAAGTACCACACCGATTTGGTGGGAGGTACCTCTCAAGTCGTCTCAGAAACATAAATTGAATAAGTGAAGTGCTACGAATTTAATTACTTACCCAGGTGACGGGGTGTCATCACAATAATGTATTGAATTGAACCTGGGGCAAATCAATTGAAAAATTAACTCCTGAGAGCTCCTGCATCCTACTCCTGCACCCTACTCAAGTGTGTTTATTATAAATTGTGAACTACTCGAATGTTACAGTTTCTATTATTGTGTAAGTGTTATTGTTATTGAACTACTTGTCTTGCATGTTTTCTTGGCCTCACGAGCATCCGCTCAGCCCGTTAGATTTGTTTTCCTTAACAGGAGCTGAAATGGAAGGAATTATGAAGAAGCTTACTTGATGGCTCAATTGATTAGAATTTTGAATGCAATTGTTTAGACAACTTTTGGAAGTTGTATATTTTGGGAAAAGTAATTGTAGGTTTGAAATTGTGATGTAAGACTGAATATTTACGTATGGAAATGACTTCGTACTTTTATTCTGATTTTTATTGTTAGTATTAGATTTTAAGTTTGAATTGAATTTGTACCGAGTCCTGGCGAGAGCTGGGCAGGCGTCCCGCGGATACCCTTGGGTTCGCCCCTGGGAGAAGTGGGGGCATCACAAATGAAAGTAAAATATATTTACAAAAAAAATAATGTGAACATATATACCACAAGATTAGAAACAACCTTATATAGAATGAAAATTACTTATATGCTTCACATATACAAAAATATCATCATATTTACAAATCTATTTGACTGTGTGGGACATATGAAATTGTGCAAGACGACTTTTAATTTTATCAAAGTCATCAATGATTGAATTTATATCAAAAGTTCTAGCAATTTCTTTCTCAATATACATTATCATAGAGTTGGCAAGAAAGTCTTCCTCCATCCTAGAACGCAAACAAGTCTTGATGATTTTCATAGCAGAAAATGCACGCTCTGTTGTAGCTGTTGAAACAGGAAGAGTCAAAATAAGACGAATCAATCTATCAATAAGAGTATAGCACATTGACTTTCTTGTCTTTGCTAACACTTGGCACAACTCCTGAAGTGATGACAAATTATGAAGCTGAGAATTACAGGAAAACTCAATCTGGAAAAGCTCTAATTGAGTTCTTAAGTGCAACTTCTCTTGATCTGTGAAGTCAGCTGAATAAAACCTGTTTGTAAGTTGACAAATTTGTTCAATATTGAAAGCATGAAAATTATCTTTGGGGTGCAATGCTGAACTAAGAATAAGCAACTCTATTACATCTTCCTTAAACCTATTCTTCATTTCAAGTATTTGAGAATCAACCGTTGCCAAAAACACATCAATCCTGTAGTGATGCTCCATGGTAATTGGATCATTTTGTTTTTGAATTCTTCCTCGACCTGCTTTATAAATGACATTCATATCAGGCATCTCTGTATTTCGTGCATCACAAAATGCCTTTACATTGGTGAACAATTCATTCCATCCATTATCTCTGTAACTTTGAAGTCGATCCTTTGTTATTGAAACCAATTTAAGGGCATTCAAAATATCTTGAGATTTGCATTGTAAAGCTTGAGAAAGTACTTGTGCAAATCCTAAAATGTCCCTCATCATATGCATAACAAGAACAAAATCAAAGGATGTCATGAAATCGTAAACTCTGTCAGCTTCACTTCTTTGAGTTGATGTATTTCCATAATTGATAACATCAATTAGGACAGAGCAAATGTCTTCATATTCTGTGAATAAGCTACAGATAGAACTAAAATGAGACCCCCATCTTGTAGTCCCTGGCCATTTTAAGGTACCAATATGATTTTGACCCGTACCAGTCTCAAGTTCATCAATAGCAATCAATTCAGCAATTCTAGTTGCTCTAGCAACTCTAAGTTGGTCCACCAGTTTGCAAGAAGATGAAATTAAATTTATAAGAAGAGATAAGTATGTAAAGAATTGTTCCACAGGAATTAGCTCTTGAGATGTTGCTACCAATGTTAATTACAGTCGATGAGCAAAACAGTGAATATAATATGCATAGGGGCACTCCTGAATAAATAATGCTTGCAGTCCATTCCATTCTCCACGCATGTTACTAGCTCCATCATATCCTTGGCCACAAATGTTTTGCACACTAAGATTATGGCGAGAAAGGACATCACATATCTCCTTCTTCAAAGTCAAGGAATTGGTTTTGTGCACATGAACAATGTCAAAAAACCTCTCTCGAATATAGCCTTGCTTGTCCACAAATCTAAGAACAATAGCCACTGGCTCTCTTTTTGATCTATCTTGAGCCTCATCAACAAGTATAGAAAATTTTGAATTACTAATCTCCTCTCGAATATACTTTTGTATCTTGCTCGACCCAATGGACAATATCTCCTTTTGGATCGTAGGAGAAGTATAAGATGCATTTCGAGGAGCATTATCAAGGACCACAGCAGCCACTTTTTCATTATAAGAAGACACATGCTTGATCAACTCAATAAAATTACCTCGATTGTTAGAATCTAAACTTTCATCATGACCCCTAAAAGCCACCACTTGAAATGCACACCATTTTGCAGCATCTATGGAAACTTGAAGTTGCAACCGATTTTTTGCAACCTACTCAGAATTTTGCTTCTCAATAATTTTATCAAGATGTTGCAATGAGTTTCCCAAATCATGATAGCATTGCATTGCCACTTTGTGTGATGAGTTAGGATCTTTTCCAATGTGATTTAAAAAAGCACAATGTTTTCCATCATTTACCTTCTTCCATGATCAAAATCCACTAGTTGTGAAGGCCATTGATCCAAAACGGTCCGTTGGCTTGGAAAAAAGTGAGCAAGGAAGACAAAAGGCAGCATTCTTTGTTGGAGAAAATTCCAACCAATCTGGAAACAATTTATACCAAGAGAAAAGGAAACGTCGGCCCTTCTTGTCAACAACCATTGATTCAATCAGAAGCTCAGGTTGGTATGGCCCAAACTTAATATATGCTCTTCGTACCTCATCCCTTTAATGCTCTAGATATTCCCAAATGGATTTTCGCTTTCCAGGATCACGTTCCATGGATGAAATATCAAACTCTAATGATTCAGCTCTACAAAATTTCTTTGTTTGATGCTTAGGAGAAGAATCACAAAGAGGACAAGGAGTTTCACCACTTCCACTTGTTTCTAGACGTCTTTTCTTGAAAAAAGGATCAATTGTCCTGTTGTGTGACACCCCCACTTCTCCCAAGGGCGAACTCAAGGGTATCCGCGGAACGCCTGCCCAGCTCTCGCCAGGACTCGAGACAAATCGATTCAAGTTTAACAATATACAACAATTTGTACTAGTCTAATAAGGAAAAGTCGCTTCCATAATCGAATATCCAAGTCTTGCACCACGAGTTCAAAATACATTAGTTATCCAAATATATACAACAGCCAAAATGTCTAGTCGATTACATTAGAAACCCTAATACAAAAGTACATCCAAAGGGGTTCCACCGAGTTTCACTCCATCCATTCCTGTTAAGGAAAACAAATCTTCGGGGTGAGCAATTGCTCGTGAGGCCAAGAAAACACACATGCAAGCACGTTGTCCAAGTAACAATCCCAATATTCAAGTAAATTACAATTTGAGCGAGAAAAGTAAACAGAAACAATTCAAGGATATAGGAGCTCTCAGGAGCTATTTTCCACTTGCTTCGCCACGGCTCGATCCGATACCTCCTCGTGATGACACTCCGTCATCCGGATGGGTATTATATCCATAGAAACTTCACTTATTACTTCCTCTGACCAACATTCCACCCTCTCGGATCCGAAACCAAACACGCACGAAAAAGGCGATACTCGTCAAGTATGCCGAACGAGATCTCAAGAGATCAAGTTTTGATTTTTAGAACACGCACGAAAAGGGCAATACTCCATGAGTATGCCGAGCAAGATCTCAAAAGATCAAGTTGTGTTTTGTTATTCTCTTGATTTATCAAGCTTCTCGACCAAGCCCATGCCGGCTCGAGTTGCAAGATTGGCTAAGAGAATTTGTCGTCCCCATAAGTCGAGGAGGTTCACTCCACCCGACAACACGACACGCACGACATGCACGACACGCACGACAACACGACATGCACACGAAAACAAGTATATTTTAGTCGACGAGATTCACTCAAATCGACTTTGAAAACCAAGTTAATGCAAGTAAAGTTTGAGTAAAGGAGAGCGAGTGCGATAAAGTACACACTCGTCTCATCAAGTGATATTCACATATATAAATAAGTAAATCAAGTAAACACGACAAGTCATGCACTTGGCACTCACCAATTCAAAGTAATTCGAGCGAGAAAAATCTTTAGTTGTCCCCTTCGGGATTCTCTTCAAGACTCGCTTGAGTACCTGAAGCAATTAACAAGCATTTTTCTCTCATAATCACGCATTAATCAAGAAAGGAGTTACACTCATCCAGACTAATCAATACCTCAAACCAAGAACCTTAACCACTCAAAAAAAAGGTTCAAAAGTAAGGTTTCATTAACACAAGAAAAACTGATTTCCTTCATGAAATCGAGTTTAAAGTGACCAATTATCGTCAAGAAGGAATGACGAGTTCTCAAAATTTCATTTTCTAAGAAATCGGTAAATTTCAGCTTTGTGCGTCAACTTAGAAAAATCAGATCTTGCACTCAATAGGTCCAAAATTGGAAAACTTGGTACCGTTGGAAACTTTTTCCAAAGTACTAAAAGTTCCTAGAATACACTTTCCCATGATTCCTAACGGAAAGCATTCAAAAATTGGCTCAAAGTTATTGTTTTAGGCTTGCGAGACAGTTTTGAGGTTAGTTTTTTGCCAACTTTGGAAATTCGGTAAAATTCAGAGAATTTGAACTAGCCTCTCAGATTTGAAACTCAATTAGAGTTGCAATCAAAGTTTAAAACAAAGCAAGCGGAACAAGAATTGGTGTTCTGAGCACCAAGATATAGTGGCTCAAAGTTGCTGAAAAATTGAGATGGTTAGGCAAATTTCCAGGTTCAATTTACAAACTTTAGGACTTTGTTTGAGCATCGAAATGAACTCAGAATGGCACCAAATTTAGCAGTATTATACTACCATATGAGGTCTATTCCTCTATCAAATTTCATGGAAAAATATACACGGAAAGTCAGTTAACAAAACTGTTGAAGTTTCAAGAATTTCCAAAGCAATCTGCCTTGTACTTTTGTTTTCCCTTTCTCAAACATTTGGCACACAAAAACCTCTTAAACATGGTTCAGTTGTGTAGACATTGTCCAGGAAACATCCAAGATGTGTTTGGTAGGTGATTAGCACCAAAATTTCGCAACATCAAGTCCCAAGCAACATTTGCTATAAATCAGTCCAAAGTAAGGGTTTTCAATCCCTAAGTCAGTTTCGAACTTTGGCCACAACTCACTCAATTCAACTTGGAATTGAGCAAGGTTTATGGCATTGAAAACTAGATTCATAAAGATACAATTCCTTAGAAGAAATCATTTTCAAAATCTGTCCACAGCTAGCTCACATTTGAGCATCAATTCGCTGCTCAAAACAGAGCTCCCATGGTAGACGTGAAACGGGACAGTCATGTTCAAACGATTGGTATGGACTACTCAGGTGGAATCAGAATGTGAATTTTATACCATTGGAAATATGTGAATGTCTAGTTTCCAGTGCCACAAACGGGACTCGATTTCAACATCGGAGTAAAAAGTTATGGCCGAAAGAAAAGGACTACATGGGCAATCCGGGAAAATTTTCCAGTTTTACTAAAGCTTTGAAATCACTACGATTGACCAACCAAATCGTGTTATTTTTTAATGAAACTTTCTACACCATTCATATAACATATATACATCATAAAAAAGTCATTAGAACCACAAAAGTTTGCCCTAGGGCCCACGGCATGTACAGGGGCAGAAATAGAAAATTTTCCATCTTCACTCCCTTTGAGTTTCTATCCAAACCATCACTCATTTCTACTAATTTAACCACTAAACAAACATTAATAACATCATAACTCATCAAATCAGTCCATCCAACCATAGTGGGAGTTTATAGAGCCCACACATCAATTTTTCAACATGAATCAAGCTACCCACATGAACATATATGCTTATATGTGCAATATAACTTCCATAATGCAAGGTTTGATGGGTTGATCGTCCATTACCTTCTTAGATGATCAAGACAGAAATTTTCGGTCCTCCTTAGCCCAAGAAAAACCGTGGAAAGCAAGCTCTTTTGTAGCTTAAGATGTTCTCCAAGTGCTTAGCAAAGTGTGGTTGAATTTTGGTGTGATTTGGTGAAGATTTAGTGGTGAAATGGAGAAGAATTTGGAGCTGTTTCTCTTCTCCCTTGGTTCGGCTGCCTTGAGCAAGAGAGTGAGAGTTGTGTGGTGATGAAAAAGCTTCTTGAGGAAGCTTAAGTGTGTGGTTAAAGTGGCCTCAAAAGTCAACTCTCTCCCCGCGCGCACAAGCGCGTTTCGTGCTCGATTCCTCTCGAGTTTGTTGCACTAGTGCACTGAACCTCTAATGCATTTTCATTCATATTATTATTATTAACTCTAAATAGTCCCAAAATAATGGTCTAAGGTCCCTCAATTAATCACGTACGCGAAAACGCGTACTTCCGATTTGTGCGCGATAAAGTGAAATTTCTAAGAAATTCTTATAACAATAGTGTAACTAACTAATACTCGAGCACTTAAACATGAAAATACTTATTTCAAGACTAATGTACAAGTCTTCCAATTTTCCAAGCTCATTGTACTCTCAATTCGGTTATTGCTTCCAAACGCGCATTCACTATTCTCACTTAACGAGCTTCCAAAAATTAAATTGTGAAACAAGTCACTTTAAAAATATAACTAAGCTATAGATCCATATAATTAGGTCTAAAAAGGCTAGAAAATAATATTCGGGGTAATTGGCCAAATAAATAATTAAATGAGCTCGAAATAAGAATTTAAATAAAAAAAATTGCGAGTCCTCACATCCTCTCCCCCTTAAGAGAATTTCGTCCTCGAAATTCACACTTAGGATAATAGTCATACCCCTTAATAGTCACGCTTATCAGGTCAATCAATAACTTACACTCTGCAACCCATTTTTCACAATTTCTACTCACCCAATTAGTAGTCAAACTTTGATTCTATCTCATGAATCTAGGGTTTTGTAAAAGTGTGTGTCGTACTATGGTTACTAGAACCTTAATTAAACAATAGTAAGCAAGAATCATACCTCCAATGACCTTAGCGGGATTTGAAACCTGTTGATAGCCTAATGTATAAACCCTAGCTGGTGCTTTAGATCGACTTCCTCCAGCACTAGACTGCTTTGCGGCTGACTTTTCAAGCCTTTGAGTACTACCTCCTTCTTTCGGTATACTCGGACAGTTCGCGATATGATGTTCAGTGCTGCCACAATACAAACACTTTCCTGATTTCTTCCAGCACTCACTCTCTGTATGGTTAGGCTTGCGACAATAACCACAAATAACTTGAGGAGCCACAGGCTGACCACTTGGAGGTGTCTTCCTCGGTTGATCTCGTCCGTTGTGGCCTCCTCTTGATTGAGTCTGTGAGAACCCGTAATTTTTCCATTTCCTAGGTTTTATTATATTCAATGGCTTGTTTTCTGCATTTTCGTGATTAGGAAAATTTCTAGATACTTTTAAGGAGCAGATATAGTTTTTAGATGATTTTTCTAGTATCGAATAGTTTTTGAGAAATTAAGAGTATATATCGGACGTGGGACCCGCTAGTGCGGGAAGTTCGGAAAAATTCGGCCAACTAGGTTAAGTTTCGGATACTGGGTTTAAATTATCGGGTGCTAACAG
This sequence comes from Coffea eugenioides, assembly GCF_003713205.1. Lineage (NCBI taxonomy): Eukaryota > Viridiplantae > Streptophyta > Magnoliopsida > Gentianales > Rubiaceae > Coffea > Coffea eugenioides. Next base: position 22,082,610 of record NC_040043.1, read on the forward strand.
ATAATTAGAGGTTGCTATTTGGATTGGTGAGAGAGGAAACAAAGTGATAGAGATGCATTAATTATAGTGACAAGTGTCACTTAGAGAGTGGTTGGACTTGATGACCACTATTCACCTTTTACCATTTGACCAAATAAATCACAAAAATTACCAAAATTTCACCATTTTCTTCTTCTCCTTGGCCGGCCAACTTCAAGAAAGAAAGAAAGAAAACTCTCCAAGTTCTTGCTTCCATTTAGCTCAAATCCATCAAAACAACCACTTAAACTTACTTTTGTTCCATAAAACCTCTTCACTTAGGGTTGGTGAGGTGATTGGTGAAGTTGATTGGAAAGCTAAGGTGTCTAATTGCTCTCTCTCTTTTATTACTAAGGTGAGTAGTGAAGGACCTCTCTCCTCCCTCTAATGATGTTTAATTCATGATTGGTGGTGGTATAAGAGGCAATTTTATGGATTATATCTTGATTTTTGGTTGAATTGGTGAAGTTTTATAATTATTGGGGATTTTTCTGTTTTCATATGAATATGATTATGTGGTCATGTATGATGATTGGAAATGATATTTAAGGAAGCTAGAAGGTGGAAAAAGTGGTTAATTGCAAGCAATTTCTGTTTTGGAAAGAAAATTGAAAAGTTAGGGTTTCATTGTTCTTCATTCTGCCCGGCACTGTAGCTCATAGTTAGAGGCCGAATTGGCTTTGGGTTAAAACATGAAAGTTGTATGGAATGATATTTTAGAGATGCCTGTAAAATTTCAGGTCAATCGGAGTAGTGTAGCTTGAGAAAAGATGGAATTACCCTTGCTGCCCTGGTTTTACCCGAATTTGATAGTTGCGTCTGTAATTGGTTATTTTGGTTGGGAATACTTCGGAATTGGTTGTTCAGGTCTTCTGATGAAATGTATCCTTGTATCTTAGCTTTCGTATGGCTTTGGAATTACTGGATTTGGACTTAGGTAGCCTGATTTATGATGTTTGCACCAGAATGCGATTAGTGAACCTATTTTTGCGGTTCTAGTGTAGTATATTGCATTTTTGACCTGGTTACACTCGAAACTGGGCTGAGTGACCTTCTGTAACATTGTACCCTATCTCTTAGCTTCGAAACGGTGTATCTTTTACCTTCATCCGATAATCGTAGTGCCATTGGTACCAAAACCGCAAAATGGTGTCAAAAACTGTTTTTTTTGGGTTAACACTTAACTCCATTTCCGGATTTTTCTGGTTTCCTCTAATGCTTATGTATGCTTATGGAACCCTATTTTGGTAGTATTTGGCATTGGTTTATGACTCGTTATCGAGTCTCATTGTACTTGTTTGCATGTTTTAGGGCGTGACGGTGGTTCACGACGCTCCTTTGACGGAGGTGCATGAAATATCATTTTCAAGCTTGGTGAGTGTACTACTCACTTGTGTGTTACTCTATGGCTTTGATACTTGAACTTGATGTGTTGAATGTTTATTGCACCTTCGATATTGATTTAAGTGAGGGTGTACTTGATCACTCTCACTTATATGCCTTATACCATTGTTGTTATTGGAATGTTACATGAAATGAAAGTACATGACTTGGTGTCGTTTGGATGAGTATCCAACGACCATGATTGTTACCATTGAGCTCAACCCCATTGGTAGTTGATTGAATCGAGCCGGCGAGGGCTTGGTCGTGCCAATTAATGAACCTTGGGGACTGTTATATGGAATCTTGTAGTATGAGAGACTCTCGATTCCGGTATACTCGAGTAATACCACAGTGCAAGTGTTTGGAGTTCGGGCCCGGTAGGGGTATGTTGGGTGGAAGGAATGGAAGTAAAGTGGAGTCTACGGTTGGTTACTTTGAAACATTGACGGAGAGTCAATGAGGTTCGATCAAGAATGCAAACGAGGAAAAGGGCTCTTGAGAGCCGCCCGTATCCTTTTATAACCACTATTGATGTATGCCTTTGCTTACTTTTGATGTATTGGAATGAAAAGCTTGATGCTTATATGAACTTGGTTGCTTGAGTGGTATTATCTCACTGGGCGTAAGCTCACTCTATTTCCTTTTGTTTTCCTTACAGGAATTAAACACTTTTGGAATGACTTTTGATAGTTGGTTGCCGAATTGAGCTAGATGGACATATCTTTTGTATAGCTCATTGATTGAAACCCTAAATGTACTTTTGGGTCCGTTTTCTCTTTTGATTTGGCGAACCGTGCATGTATCAACTTTTGTATAACTTTGGTATGCCATTTTGGCTTGTAAATGCTATATGTCAAGCCGTATGTGTGTTTTTGATGTTTGGTTGGCTTTGCGGACAGGTTCGGCTTTCAAACGACAAAAGAAAAATTTTTGGCGGGAACGGTCTGGGTTGAATCCGGCCAGGAATCCGGCCAGTTGTCGGCCGGATTGCTTTGGGAATTTTTGGAAATCCGGCTTTGCTCACTGGCCGGTATCCGGCTAGGAATCCGGCCGAATTCTTCTGTGACTGGCACTACTCATGTCGCTTTCGTTTTTTTCATTTTTTTTATTTGGTACTTTGGCTTGTCCGAGCGCGGTTTTATTTTCCCGAAGCATTTTAGATCGCGTGTTTCTGCTCGTTAGTCCTGGCGAGAGCTGGGCAAGCAGCCCGCTAACCTCTTCGGTTCGCCTTAGGGGAAGGTGGGGCTGTCACAGAGTCCTTTTTGTGTACTAGATGTCTCTACTCCTCCCGTTCCATTTTCCTTTTTAGAGGGTGGGGCACCCTTATCTGCTTGTCCAAGAGGGTGACTAGAAGTGCCCCTTTTCTTGGCATGAAAATCCTTAACTTGCAGCCTTGTACTTTCGACTCTCTGCACCTTCTCTACAGCTTCGGTGAAAGTAGAGATTTGGGCCGCAGCTAACCCCTCTTGAATCTCTACGTTAAGTCCCTGTACAAATCGCCATATCCTTCTCCTCTCAACAGCTACCAATTCTGGGGCGAACCTAGAAAGTTTAGTAAATTTTCCTTCATACTCGGCCACACTAAACCCCCCTGCTTCACTTTTATGAATTCGTCCTCCCGTTTCTCTTGAACCAAGGGAGGGAGAAACTTCTCATTAAATTCTCCTAAAAGGTTTTCCCAGGTCCAAGGAGTTTGTGTTCTTTCCCATTTTCCCCTTATCATATCCCATCAAGCACGTGCTGCACCCTTAAACTTTAAAACAGCAAAAGTCACTCGCCTTTCCTCCGCATAATCTAGGGTGGCGAAAATGTTAGTCATTCTTTCTAGTCAATTCTCCGCTACCTCAGGATCAGGCTTACCAGTGAACTTAGGCGGGTTGAATTTAAGGAACCTCTCCAAGGCTCTATCTTCTCCTCTATCCTAGCCCCTGGGTTGGTTAACTGGCACTGGTCCCTGTCTCTCAGCCAATCGTTCTAGGATGTCAGTCATCCTATTAACGGCAGTAGCCATTTGGTTAACCTCTATATTCTCTTGTCCTTGGGTCGGTCCAGTTGCCGATCCTTGTTCATCCCCTTGAGGGTGGGCTTGCCTAGACCCTCGCCCACGACCTCGTCCACTCCTTTGTCCGTCCATAATTCTAGTGATGCCTAGTGCAAGAAATAAAAGTGGTCACACGAGAAATTTCTTAAAACAATAGCCGATCTTGAAAATATCCGAGATAACATTAATTAATATGTATTTACACTTTAAAATTCATAAAATTAGCAAGTCATGGGGGAATTACAAAAATATAGTACACAAGTGCCATAAAAGTACTTTTAGTCACATACGACTAAAGTAAAGTCAAGTGCCTCGAAAGTAGGCCACACAGTCATACAAAAATACAATGGCCTTGGCACTAGGATCATCCCAACTAATTCTAACTACATCAGTCAAAAGGGTCTAATTTTTCTCGTTCCTTTCCGACTCATACCAAACACTTGGATCCTATTGAGTTACATAGGACCATCCATCAATCTTTCTCTACCTATCTCTCTTAAGCTCAACTACATTCCACTTCTCTCTAGTCAATATTGTCCCACACTCGGTTAAAATATTTTCTGTCTGATGTCTCATTTCTCTCACTACATGAACTAGACATCCGTTGACCTCTTGCACTTGCTCTCACAAAACATTAGTCCGTTCTTGTTCCTCGCAAATGGAGATCTCAAGTCCTTAGCATTGCCCTCAACTCTTAAATACTTGGGTACAAGAATCCGAAATAAGGTAATTCACAACTCGAGCTGGCTAGTCCCAAGAGTAAATCACCACATTTGAAATTCCTACCCAGCATACATATCTAATCTTACCCAAGTATCAACATAAAGGATTTATACCTATCACATTCATGATTCACAGCTTACGATCTAGAAGAGTACTTAGGCCTTTACTCATTCACATAGTAAGGACCATAACAACACCTGGCCCAAAATCACGCGAAGCGGCTCCGATTTTTATCCCTACAAGCAGTCACTTAACTTTAAAACCAGTCCCACAGTCCGGCATCCTAAACTTTTAAGCCTTGGATCCTCTACAAAGATCTGCAACCTAAGCTCTGATACCAACGGTGACGCCCCCACTTCTCCCAAGGGCGAACCCAAGGGTATCCGCGGAACGCCTGCCTAGCTCTCGCCAGGACTCGAGACAAATCGATTCAAGCTTAACAATATACAACAATTTGTACTTGTCTAATAAGGAAAAGTCGCTTCCATAATCGAATATCCAAGTCTTGCACCACGAGTTCAAAATACATCAGTTATCCAAATATATACAACAGCCAAAATGTCTAGTCGATTACATTAGAAACCCTAATACAAAAGTACATCCAAAGGGGTTCCACCGAGTTTCACTCCATCCATTCCTATTAAGGAAAACAAATTTACGAGGTGAGCAATTGCTCGTGAGGCCAAGAAAACACACATGCAAGCACGTTGTCCAAGTAACAATCCTAATATTCAAGTAAATTACAATTCGAGCAAGAAAAGTAAATAGAAACAATTCAAGGATATAGGAGCTCTCAGGAGCTATTTTCCACTTGCTTTGCCACGGCTCGATCCGATACCCCCTCGTGATGACACTCTGTCATCCGGGTGGGTATTATATCCGTAGAAACTTCACTTATTACTTCCTCCGGCCAACATTCCGTCCTCTCGGATCCGTAACCAAACACGCACGAAAAAGGCGATACTCGTCAAGTATGCCGAGCGAGATCTCAAGAGATGAAGTTTTGATTTTTAGAACACGCACGAAAAAGGCAATACTCCACGAGTATGCCGAACAAAATCTCAAAAGATCAAGTTATGTTTTGTTATTCTCTTGATTTATCAAGCTTCTCGACCAAGCCCATGCCTGCTCGAGTTGCAAGATTGGCTAAGAGAATTGGGCGTCCCCATAAGTCGAGGAGGTCCACTCCACCCGACAATACGACACGCACGACATGCACGACACGCACGACAACACGACATGCACAAGAAAACAAGTATATTTTAGTCGACGAGATTCACTCAAATCGATTTTGAAAACCAAGTTAATGCAAGTAAAGTTCGAGTAAAGGAGTGCGAGTGCGATAAAGTACACACTCCTCTCATCAAGTGATATTCACATATATAAACAAGTAAATCAAGTAAACACGACAAGTCATGCACTTGACACTCACCAATTCAAAGTAATTCGAGCGAGAAAAATCTTTAGTTGTCCCCTTCGGGATTCTCTTCAAGACTCGCTTGAGTACCTGAAGCAATTAACAAGCATTTTTCTCTCATAATCACGCATTAATCAAGAAAGGAGTTACACTCATCCAGACTAATCAATACCTCAAACCAAGAACCTTAACCACTCAAAAAAACGGTTCAAAAGTAAGGTTTCATTAACACAAGAAAAACTGATTTCCTTCATGAAATCGAGTTTAAAGCGACCAATTATCGTCAAGAAGGAATGACGAGTTCTCAAATTTTCATTTTCTAAGAAATCGGTAAATTTCAGCTTTGCGCGTCAGCTTAGAAAAATCAGATCTTGCACTCAGTAGGTCCAAAATTGGAAAACTTGGTACCGTTGGAAAATTCTACCAAAGTACTAAAAGTTCCTGGAATACACTTTCCCATGATTCCTAACGGAAGGCATTCAAAAATTGGCTCAAAGTTATTGTTTTGGGCTTGCGAGACAGTTTTGAGGTTGGTTTTTCACCAACTTTCGAAATTTGGTAAAATTCAAAGAATTTGAACCAACCTCTCAGATTTGAAACTCAATTAGAGTTCCAATCAAAGTTTAAAACAAAACAAGCGGAAAAAGAATTGGAGTTCTGAGCACCAAGATATAGTGGCTCAAAGTTGCTGAAAAATTGAGACGGTTAGGCAAATTTCCAGGTTCAATTTACAAAATTTAGGACTTTGTTTGAGCATCGAAATGAACTCGGAATGGCACCAAATTTAGCAGTATTATACTACCATATGAGGTCTATTATTCTATCAAATTTCATGGAAAAATATGCACGGAAAGTCAGTTAACAAAACTGTTGAAGTTTCAAGAATTTCCAAAGCAATCTGCCTTGTACTTTTGCTTTCCCTTTCTCAAACATTTAGCCCACAAAAACCTCTTAAACATGGTTCATTTGTGTAGACATTGTCTAGGAAACATCCAAGATGTGTTTGGTAGGTGATTAACACCAAAATTTCGCAACATCAAGTCCCAAGCAACATTTGCTATAAATCAGTCCAAAGTAAGGGTTTTCAATCCCTGAGTCAGTTTTGAACTTTGGACACAACTCACTCAATTCAACTTGGAATTGAGCGGGGTTTGTGGCGTTGAAAACTAGATTCATAAAGCTACAATTCCTTAGAAGAAATCATTTTCAAAATCTGTCCACAGCTAGCTCACATTTGAGCATCAATTCGCTGCTCAAAACAGAGCTCCCATGGTAGACGTGAAACAGGACAGTCACGTTCAAATGAGTGGTATGGACTACTCAGGTGGAATCAGAATGTGCATTTTATACCATTGGAAATATGTGAATATCTACTTTCCAGTGCCACAAACAGCACTCGATTTCGACATCGGAGTAAAAAGTTATGGCCGAAAGAAAAGGACTGCCTGGGCAATCCGGGAAAATTTTCCAGTTTTACTAAAGCTTTGAAATCACTACGATTGACCAACCAAATCATGTTATTTTTCAATGAAAATTTCTACACCATTCATATAACATATATATATCATAAACAAGTCATTAGAACCACAAAATTTTGCCCTAAGGCCCACGGCATGCACAGGGGCAGAAATGGAAAATTTTCCATCTTCACTGCCTTTGAGTTTCTATCCAAACCATCACTCATTTCTACTAATTTTAGCACTAAACAAACATTAATAACATCATAACTCATCAAATCAGTCCATCCAACCATAGTGGGAGTTTATAGAGCCCACACATCAATTTTCCAACATGAATCAAGCTACCCACATGAATATATATGCTTATACGTGCAATATAACTTCCATAATGCAAGGTTTGATGGGTTGATCGTCCATTACCTTCTTAGATGATCAAGATAGAAACTTTCGGCCCTCCTTAGCCCAAGAAAAACCGTGGAAAGCAAGCTCTTTTGTAGCTTAAGATGTTCTCCAAGTGCTTAGCAAAGTGTGGTTGAATTTTGGTGTGATTTGGTGAAGATTTAGTGGTGAAATGGAGAAGAATTTGGAGCTGTTTTTCTTCTTCCTTGGTTCGGCTGTCTTGAGCAAGAGAGAGAGAGTTGTGTGGTGATGAAAAAGCTTCTTGAGGAAGCTTAAGTGTGTGGTTAAAGTGGCCTCAAAAGTCAACTCTCTCCCCGCACGCACAAGCGCGTTTCGTGCTCGATTCCTCTCGAGTTTGTTGCACTAGTGCACTAAACCTCTAATGCACTTTCATTCATATTATTATTCACTCTAAGTAGTCCCAAAATAATGGTCTAAGGTCCCTCAGTTAATCGCGTACGCGAAAACGCGTACTTCCGATTTGTGCGCGATAAAGTGGAATTTCTAAGAAATTCTTATAACAATAGTGTAACTAACTAATACTCGAGCACTTAAACATGAAAATACTTATTTCAAGACTAATGTACAAGTCTTCCAATTTTCCAAGCTCATTGTACTCTCAATTCGTTTATTGCTTCCAAACGCGCATTTACTATTCTCACTTAACGTGCTTCCAAAAATTAAATTGTGAAACAAGTCACTTTAAAAATATAACTAAGCTATAGATCCATATAATTAGGTCTAAAAAGGTTAAAAAATAATATTCGAGGCAATTGGCCAAATACATTATTAAATGAGCTCGAAATAAGAATTTAAATAAGAAAATTTGCGAGTTCTCACATCCTCTCCCCCTTAAGAGAATTAGTTCTTGAAATTCACACTTAGGATAATAGTCATACCGCTTAATAGTCACGCTTATCAGGTCAATTAATAACTTACACTCTGCAACCCATTTTTCACAATTTCTACTCACCCAATTAGTAGTCAAACTTTGATTCTATCTCATGAATCTCGGGTTTTGTAAAAGTGTGTGTCGTACTATGGTTACTTAGAACCTTAATTAAACAATAGGAAGCAAGAATCATACCTCCAATAACCTTAGCGGGATTTGAAACCTGTTGATAGCCTAATGTATAAACCCTAGCTGGTGCTTTAGATCGACTTCCTCCAGCACTAGACTGCTTTGCGGCTGACTTTTCAAGCCTTTGAGTACTACCTCCTTCTTTCGGTATACTCGGACAGTTCGCGATCTGATGTTCAGTGCTGCCACAATACAAACGCTTTCCTGATTTCTTCCAGCACTCACTCTCTGTATGGTTAGGCTTGCGACAATAACCACAAATAACTTGAGGAGCCACAGGCTGCCACTTGGAGGTGTCTCCCTCGGTTGATCTCGTCTATTGTGACCTCCTCTTGGCCAAATGAATAATTAAATGAGCTCGAAATAAGAATTTAAATAAGAAAATTTGCGAGTCCTGACATGTTGGCCATTACCACTATATTTGCAACAAAACAACAACCTGTAATCGAAATAAAATTGATTGAGAAATGCTGGTTATGGCCTATAGAGATGGGAATTTGACCAATGCAAAAGACTGGTTTCCCTAATTCCCTTACAAATTTTGGCCATTCAGCCTGACTGAAAAGCCCGGCCATCACCCAAGGAAGCCAACAGGATCCTCAAAATAAAATTAGATGAAAATTGGAAAAGGAAACCAGTCTCAAAATCAACTAAAATAAATGCTTATCACCCGAATTCAGAAGGCCAAGTACGAAAAACAATACAAGTCCCCCTCGAGCAATTCATCAAACAACTGGCGGGCGAACTTTTTACACCCACATTTAACTAAATAAATGCAATTTCAAACTAACCTGGTAAATGGTAATAGCTACAATAGTCTGAAATGGTATTGATGATCAGTGTTAGTTTATCTGGCATTGCAACTTACAGGTCAATTTAAGCAACCAATGTCTAATTCATTAACCTGCTCTGATGATACAAAAATATGAAACAACCCCTTTACTTCCTAAAAAAAAAGATACACGTTCAGCAAATGCTAAAAGAAAAATTACCTAGACCATGCAAAATGCAATGGTACAATTCTTAGCCATGTGCGGAGGAAGGTCTTCACAGGAGAAAGTTCTTCAAGCCTTTAATGGTCTCTACTCGATGAGATTATGAGAAGCCATGACTTTGTGAGCTCACAAGGATCAATTCCAGTAATTAATGATGTATCATTTGAGCAGATTTGATACATCTCTGCGGAACAAGGTGAGAAGATTTTGACGTTTCTACTTTCTAGGAAGAAGAACTGTAGCAGAGTCAATTGCCAGGTTAACTAGCTATCTTTTCTTTGCACTTGTATGAAGCCCGTTAAGAAAAGTGGCAATTCTCTGTTATTTGAACTAAGTCCAAATAACTTTCAAACATTATTGTTTGGGCCCTTGGGGGGGGCAAAGTGAATTTTTTGATCAATTTTTGGGGGGGCAAAACATAATAATAAAAAAATTTTACTTAGAAATTTTTTGTTTTAACCGCCCCCTTCCCTCCGCCCTTGGATGGAAAGGAGATTGCATTCAAGTAACCCGAAATGAAGTTGCAGAAAGAAATTGCATGCGAAATGCTATTAAGGGAAGCTTCTTCTACGTAGTTTGCATGCAAATCAAAAAGAAAAGTTGCCTTAGACCCCTTAGTTTCTATCTAATGTTACTAAGGCCCATAAAAATTGAAAAATTAATTAATCTGTCCCCTTAACATGTTATTTCTTTCTTTGATATGACTTAATGTGACTTTTGGATTGGTTTTTAGTGAATTTTATGATGTTTTTGAAGGTTTAACATTTGTTAATAGAATTATGATTTGTGATTTGGGTTTTTAGCAAAATTTTAAGTATCTTTTTTGTCTAATTGTAACAAATAGTTTTTTCATTTATTTTGTGAGAATTTTGGCTTTGGTTTGGGCTGGGTTTCACCTTGAGTCTTTAATTTATTTCCTTTCAGACCCTTAATATTTATAATAAAAAGAATTTTATCCCTCGAACTTCTTCAATTCTTTCAAATGGGTCTTTGTTTGTTTCAATTTGATGAATATGGGTTGCTTAGTTAATTTGAATGCTTTGAGTGATTCAATTTCGTATTTATTTCCATTTCATGTGGTTATTTGTTAATTAAAGTGATGCCTTGACCTTTTCTTTATTTTTGGAGGATTTGTGAGACCCCGATTAGCCCTTAAGTTTGATAAGAGGCGAGGCGAGTTATTTGGGCAGTAACATTAGGTTTTGGGACTAATTCGAAAATCCTAAGTTAAATATAAGTTCGAGTTGTAGTTAAAGGTAGTTATTTTAGTGTGTGTTGAAGCAGGTACGTATAGGATTTGAATTGTTTTACATAGGTTAAGTAGGTTTACGCAGGTTAGAAACCCTAAACTAGCAAAACCTCTAGTGTTGCAATGTCTTAGAAACCGTAAGTTGGGTTTCAAAACCCTAATTTTGCTTATGACAAAAGGTTGTTGTTTAATTGCTTTGATGCAGGATAAAGTATGTTTAAGTATAGGTGATTAAGATAGAAAAGTGCTTAGTAGAGAAACTAAGTAAGATTAATGAGATTGGACTAGATTAAGTTTAAGTCCTATGGAGTAAATTGTAAGGAGTTCAAATGTTCAAGGGCAAGAGTGGAATAAAAGGTAAGTTGAAGTGTAAGGGTTAAAGGAGCAAAATGGGAACTTTTATGTGATTGGGTGGTAAGAAAATATCTTCTCATGTCTTGACTAGGCTTATGACTAAGCTTATATCTAGAATATTCAAGAGAAGCCAAGTTATTCAACAACAAAAATAAGAAAGAAATAGAGAGAGAGAGGGCCGAACCTTGAGAGGAAAAGAAGGAGAAAAATTTCTTCCAAGTTTGATCAAGTTTAACCACTCATCTTGGTTGTGGAGCTTGGAGTAACAACTTGAGCACTTGATTGTTGTAGATTAACCACCAACAAGGCTTGTGTGAAGGTAAACCATCTTGATTGAAAGTTAAACTCTTGATGACTATGTTTTGAATCCATGAAAAGTGATGTTTTTGTTGTTTTATGATCTTATATGATATAGATGGAGATTATATAGAGTTTAAATGGTTCATCTTGGTGCTATTTTGCTGCTGAAATTTCGGTCAAACCAAGAGATATTAGGGCTTCTTGTTATAGGTTTTCTTAGTTGATTGGGTTGGTGATTAGACTTGATAATGGAACTTATGGTGTAAATAATTCATTTGAATGGTGAATTCTTAATAAAATCAGGTTTGGTTATGAAACCCTAATGTAAAGAGGAAATTTGTGTGGTTTAGTTAGAACTTGAAAGGTTAGGGTTTGATTGGCTAGAGTTTTGAAGTTGGTAAAGAACTAGTAGAACTAGAATCTAGATTATGGTTGGTGTTTGGTATTTTGGGGAAGGAATTTCGGACCATTGCTAGGTATTTTAGAATCTAGTATAGGTAGTATTGTTTGGTTTGAGTTTGGCTAGAAAGTTTGTATGAGAACCATAGAAACGGATTGTGCGGTTGCGGCGCGCGAAACCAGCAAAACTGGAAACAGGGCAGTCCACAAATCCGAAATTGAGTTCTGTTTTTCTTTATGCTTCGTGCTGATTCAGAAGTTTCTCAAAACATGAAAGTTGTAGCCTATTAAGTCCTTAATGTGCCTGAAAAATTTCAGGTCAAACGGATCAGTGTAGCCTGAGTTGTGGCTAAAACAATCTCTCCTGTTTGGAACACTGGATTGTGTTACATTTTCAAATTTGGCCTCTGACCATGCTCGGTTCGCCCTGATAACGTGCGAACTGGGTATTGATACCTTCATAATAAATGTAGATCTTGGTCTTAGCTTCGAAACGGTATAAAGCGCATCCAAATCCGAGTTCCGTAGCCCCAGTTATGACCAAAACAAGATCGGTTGTCAGAACTGGCTTCGAATTTGGACAGTTCTGACAGGAACTTTGGGCCCATTTTTCCCTATGCTCTGTCCTGATTCAGCTTTTGGTCAAAACACAAAAGTCATAGCCTTATAAATGATCTTTCTAACGCCTTTGGAATTTGTTGATTCCAATTTCTGAGTCGTGAGTTATGGTCTTTCAAACAGGGCCTGTTTGATAACCCGAAATGAAATGGCTGGAACTGTTTTGTGCATTTTTGTCCTAGTTTCATTGAGATCAATCTTGAGGTGTCTTCATGAAAGTTGTAGCTCTTCTTCTCAGCTTCGCAACGGTACCTCATTCACTTCGATCCGATAACCGTAGCCTGAAATTTGATCAAAACGGTTCTAGGTGCCAAATCTGCCGTTTCCGTTGCCGGCCGTAGACGTTTTCGTTTGCCGTTTCCGCGCTTGCGTGCGCCAATTTTGCCGTTTTGCTTGATTTATGCATTCTAGTAGCCATTTGTGGAATAATGTGATACGATCTTTTATTTCAGACGGTGACGGGTTAGACGGTGCCAGTGGGGCCTACTAGCGGGGATACGTGACTTGATCTTCACATTTTTGCTATACTTGATCTTTGTGTAAGTACTCAGGCCGTTTGTTTGAATAAGTTGCTTATGTGTTTTGATATGAATGTAAGGGTACTTAGGCGAGGGTGTACTTTATCACACTCGACCTAAACCCTGATTTGTACCTGTGTTTATCTATGAGATGCATATATATGAATCATTTTGATGCTGAACCCTTTGAGCTTGTAGCTCGGGGTGACTTTTGTGAAATTTGTGAAATATGATGAAGTTGTGGGCCCGGTCTCAAGATCTAGACGGACTATTCGAGCCGGCCAGGGCTTGGTCAAAGCCAGTCCAACCTAGTCTTAAGATCACCAAGTTTGTGGTTCTGTGAACCAAGTTTGTGAACCGAGCTTGCAAGGCAAGTTCAATTTCGTTTCATTCGCTCGAGCAAGTTTGTGAGGTGACTGGCTAGTGAGGGTGATAAGGTGTACGGTGGGAGTACAAGTGGAGTTCTACAGACCCTTATATGTAGTCGACGGAGTGTCGGCAGGAGGTCACACATGGCAAACGACTTGGCTTTGGAGCCAACCTGTATCCTTCACTGTGTTGTTACTTTTATACTTGTGATTTGACATCTTTGTGACGTACTTGTTCGTTTTAAATGTCAAATTTACGTTTTACCCCTGTTTACTTACTAAGCATATAGCTTACCCCTTTCCCTTTGTTTTCCTTAGCAGGGGCCGATGCGGGGAACTCATTGGCACATTCACTAATATAGTTAGGTTTGCTTGTAATAGTTGGATAGTTAAGATGGTTGTCCTTATTTTAGTGATCTGTGTAAGGACCTTTCTTCGGGTCTATTTTCTGACTTTGGTCATTATCATAAGGTGATGTCGTGGTTGGATAACTCCTTTTGAGAATGTAAATAGAACTCTTTTGGGGTTGTGTATACTGTAAATAGTACTCTTTTGAGTTATCTAGCTTTTATTGTTTTGCATTTTTGAGTCCTGGCGCGAGCTAGGCAGGCGTCCCGCCGATACCCTCGGATTCGCCCTTGGGAGAAGTGGGGGCGTCACAGGTGGTATCAGAGCGCCTAAGTTAGAGGATTTGGGCAATGGGGACATACGTGATAGGCACTAGGCATATTTGATTCTTTTAAAATGAATGGTACATTTTAAAGCTGAAATGCCGGTGAACTAACGATTTAATATTTTGTAGGTATGGATCCGGGCAGTTCTAGTGGTGCGGGACCCAGCGGCGTAGGATCTAGACCGAGACCGAGACCTCCGAGTGCGGGGGGCCCGGTGAACCGGGTATTGCGTAGGCGGGAGATCCGATATCAGAAGAGACCTGGGGAGCCTTACACTTTGTATTCACCCTTTGGTCGGATGCCGCACCGATCCTGCGAGTGTCGCCATACGTATGGCTACCCTGACGAGGTCGTCCTGGCGGTGGATGACGAGCGGCGTTACCTGGGGAAGGCGGCCGATCGCTTGGTTAGACAGCTGGAGGAGGCTAGAGCGGTTGGCCACGGGCAGGCTATGCGCATTAGGGAGTTAGAGCGGAGCCTCCGAGTTGAGATGACAAAAGGTTGTTGTTTAATTGCTTTGATGTAGGATAAAGTATGTTTAAGTATAGGTGATTAAGATAGAAAAGTACTTAGTAGAGAAACTAAGTAAGATTAATGAGATTGGACTAGATTAAGTTTAAGTCCTATGGAGTAAATTGTAAGGAGTTCAAATGTTCAAGGGCAAGAGTGGAATAAAAGGTAAGTTGAAGTGTAAGGGTTAAAGGGGCAAAATGGGAACTTTTATGTGATTGGGTGGTAAGAAAATATCTTCTCATGTCTTGACTAGGCTTATGACTAAGCTTATATCTAGAATATTCAAGAGAAACCAAGTTATTCAACAACAAAAATAAGAAAGAAATAGAGAGAGAGAGGGCCGAACCTTGAGAGGAAAAGAAGGAGAAAATTTTCTTCCAAGTTTGATCAAGTTTAATCACTCATCTTGGTTGTGGAGCTTGGAGTAACAACTTGAGCACTTGATTGTTGTAGATTAACCACCAACAAGGCTTGTGTGAAGGTAAACCATCTTGATTGAAAGTTAAACTCTTGATGACTAAGTTTTGAATCCATGAAAAGTGATGCTTTTGTTGTTTTATGATCTTATATGATATAGATGGTGATTATATAGAGTTTAAATGGTTCATCTTTGTGAGGACCCGAAAAAAAATTTCTTATTTTTATCGAATATTAATGGTTTAATTAAGTATTTATCCACCTGTTTTCCCAAAATAATTTATTACGACCATTTTAAATCCATTCGTATGGAATAATGTCTTCATTATGCTTTTAAAGCGTCCCGTTAACAACTTCAATTTTCGGAGGATTGTTTAGGTGAGAAATAATGAACACGAGTATTTCAAGGTGATATTATATTCGAGAGTATGATTATCCTGGGAAAATTAAGAACGGACAATAGCAGATTAAGAAAAGTTAATCGAGAATTAAAGGTGAATAAGTTCTAAGTGAGCATATACTACTCACGCGTGGATAGTTTTCCAAAAGACGCATGGATACAAATTTATTGGAGATTTGAGGAGTTAATACTCGACTCATGTGAGGACTCGTAAAACTCCTATTAAAACCCTATTTTGAACTTATTTAATTATTTACTTGTTCATTTATTCCGAGTATTATTTTCTAGACCTATTGAACCTAATTACGTGGAAATATAGTTTCATTATATTTTTAAAGTGACTTGTTTCAAAAATTAATTTCCGGGAGCGCGTTTAGTGAGAACAGTGAATAGTGCTTGGAAATTTTACCCGATTGAGAGTACAATAGGCTTGGAATATTAAAGACTTATACAATGGACCTAAATTAGGTATTTTAACGATTAAATACTCAAGTGATAGTTATTAATATTATCGTTATAAGGATTTCTTGGAGGTTTCGCGTTATCGCGCTTAAATTGGTGGTACGCGTTTTCACACGTGCGATTTTAATTGAAGGACTTTAGACCCTTATTTTGGGACAATTAAGAGTGAATAATATTTATGTGTATATAAGTGCATTAGAGGTTCAGTGCACTAGTGAAATAAACTCGAAAAGAATCGAGCCCAAAATGCGTGCGTACATGCGCGAGAGAGAGTTGACTTTCGGCGAATTGTGCCCACACATTTAAGCTTACTTTAGAAGCTTTATTTCAGCATATCACACGCCTCTTTCCCTCTCATTTGGCCGAACCATCAGCTGCAACAAAACAACACCAAGTTTTGCAAATTTCATCTCCAAATCTTGCTCAAACCTTCACCAAATTCAACCAAAATTTAACTACAGTTAGCTCAACACTTGGGAAGTTCATCTAGCTACAAAAACAAGGAGCTTTCCACGGATTTCTTGGAGCTTCTAAGGACCGAAAATCATGCCTAGTTCATCAACCAAAGTAGGTAATGATCCAACACTCTAATCTTGGTTTATGGAGGTTGATTAACACCTTTAAGCTCTTGTATTCATATGGGTGGTTGTTATTGTTGGAAAATTTGGAAGGTGGGCTCTATGAACTCCCACCCTTGTCTTGATGGCTGATGTGATGATTGATGATGGATTTAATGTTGGTTTAGTGCTTAAAATGGTAGATTAATGGTGTATTATTAGTATAAACTTCAAGAAATGCATGGGGTAAAAAGTTCCAATTCTGCCCCTGCTTTGAACGTACCTATTTCTGCAGAATTTTGAGGTTGTGATGACTTATATATGATGTTTATATGTTGTATAAATGGTGTAAAAAATTTCATTCAAAAATATTGAGGTTTGGTGGGTCAAATGAATCGATTTCACAAAGCTAGTAAATCTGGAACTGTTCCTGTAATGCTCTGACCAGTTTTCGTGTTTCGGCTATAACTTTGTGCTCCGACGTCAAAATCAAGTGCCATTAGCGGTATTTGAAACTTGACATTCCCACCTTTTCGAAGGTATAAAATGTACATTCTGGTTCCATGTATGTGAGCCGAACCAACCACTTAAAATCGGCTGTTCTGTTTCTCTGTTTTCCTGGAACGAAATGCTGAGGCTGCAACTTGTGGCTCGAATTCGAGCTAGTTGTGTGCCAAATTTCAAAATGATTTCTTCTGTGAAATTTTACCTCTATGAATGTGTTTTCCAAATCCATAAACCATGCCCAATTCCGAGTTAATTTGAGTGATTTATGATCAAAATGCGGGACCTGCCCTGCTCTTGAAAACCCTAACTTTTGGACAGATTTGATGCAAGGCTTGGTGTAGACTTGCTAACTGAATATTTTGGTGTTAAACACTTATGAAATGTGCCATGAATGTTCCTTAGGCTTTGCCTACACTAATGATCCATGTTTGAGGAATTTTTCCTTGACCAAATGTTTGGAATGGAAAGCAAAAGGCTCAAGGCAGTTTTGTCTTAGGATTTTCGAAACTTTGGTTGTTTGAGTGACTACCTTCCCGAAGGTATTTTTCCATGAAATTTGATAGAGGGATACTCTTTATATAGGAGTATTATACTACCAAATTTTGTACCAATCCAAGTCCATTTCGATACCTAACTAAAGTCCCAAAGTTGGAAGCTCAAATCTGGAAATTTGTTCACTAGTTTTGAATTTTTCCCTAACTTTGAGCTACCGTATCTCGGTGCTTGAAACTCCGATTCTTGATCCACTTTTTCTGTTAAAAACATTACTTGCAACTCTAATTGAGTTATAGATTTCAGAGGCTAGCTCGCAACGTGTGAAATTTGCCGAATTTCCAAAGTTAGCGAAAAACCAACCCCAACACAACCTTAAGTACTCTGAAACAGTAACTTTGAGCCCATTTTTGAATATCTTCCATTTAGAATCATGGAAAAGTGTCTTCTAAGAACTTTTAGTACTTTCAAAAAGGTTTCCAACGGTACTAAGTTTTCCAATTTTTGACATGTAGAATGTGAGATACGATTTTTCAAAATATCGTATCAAAACTGAAAATTTTCCGAATTCCAAAGGAAGGGAGTTTTCAAGCACTCCTTATTCCTTCGATATTACTTGAACGTTTTATACTTGATTTCCCAAAATGAAAACTTGATCGCTCTTGTACTTTAAGAAACTCTAATTGAACCTCGATTTACGAGTAATTGAGGTTCGTTTTCATGAAATTTCCTTAGATTGTACTAACATACAATCTTCCTTGATAATTAGGGCACGTGAATGATAATACATTATATTTTGCTCAGATGCACTCGAGAACCTTCAAGAGGATCCTACAGTGAACACTTGAACTTCCAAAAAATATTTCTTCTTGATTTGCTCGGTGAGTGTCAAGTGTATGGCTACTTGAACTCTATGGACTTGATTCATACTTGGCTTACCTGATTACATGCTTAGCCTACTTGGTTTTGAAAAATGGAGCCGAGTGTTTACTTTATCGCACTCGTTCTCATTTGAAACAAATGACTCATGCTTAACATGCTTTGCCTGGTTTACATGACCTGAAATACATGCTTAAACCTGTCAAATGCTTGAATACATGACATGGTATGCTATGGCTGCATACGTCGTTGGAGTGAATCTCCTCGACACTTACATGATACATGGAGGGGATGAGAAGTAAGTGGTGGTCTACGGTTTGGAAAT
This sequence comes from Coffea eugenioides, assembly GCF_003713205.1. NCBI lineage: Eukaryota > Viridiplantae > Streptophyta > Magnoliopsida > Gentianales > Rubiaceae > Coffea > Coffea eugenioides. The sequence goes on from NC_040043.1 coordinate 22,101,159, forward strand.
ATCAACCCGGTAGACGGAGAGTCATCGTGGGAAGATATACGAATGAACTGGCAACGCAAGTGGAACTTAGCTCCTGAGAGCTACTATATCCTTGAATTGTTTCTGCTTACTTTCACTGGCTTTATTAATTACTTGTAATTATCTCTTGAACTGTTATTTGGGACTGTTATCTGGACTACGCGCTTGCATGTGTGTTCTTGGCCTCACGAGCATTTTTGCTCACCCTGTAGATTTGTTTTCCTTAACAGGATTGGACTTGGAGAAATGTTGGAGAAACCCCTCTTGGCGTACTCTTGTTTTAGGGTTTCCGTTGCACTTTGGGGCTAGACTTGTGATTGATGTATATTTTGAATATTGATGTATTTCGAGGTCCCGATGTAATGATTGGACAGATGTTGAATATTGATAAGCTTGAATGCTTACGCACTGATTGTATTTATGATATTTAATCGTAACGTCTAGTATTGTATTAAGCTTGGACGGAAATTGCTTGAGTCCTAGCGAGAGCTGGGCAGGCGTCCCGCGGATACCCTTTGGTTCGCCTTAGGGAGAAGTGGGGGCGTCACAATCTTGGTGCTATTTTGCTGCTGAAATTTCGATCAAACCAAGAGACATTAGGGCTTCTTGTTATAGGTTTTCTTAGTTGATTGGGTTGGTGATTAGACTTGATAATGGAACTTTTGGTGTAAATAATTCATTTGAATGGTGAATTCTTAATAAAATCAGGTTTGGTTATGAAACCCTAATGTAAAGAGGAAATTTGTGTGGTTTATTTAGAACTTGAGAGGTTAGGGTTTGATTGGCTAGAGTTTTGAAGTTGGTAAAGAACTAGTAGAACTAGAATCTAGATTATGGTTGGTGTTTGGTATTTTGGGGAAGGAATTTCGGACCATTGCTAGGTATTTTAGAATCTGGTATAGGTAGTATTGTTTGGTTTGAGTTTGGCTAGAAAGTTTGTATGAGAACCATAGAAACGGACTGTGTGGTTGCGGCGCGCGAAACCGGCAAAACTGGAAACAGGGCAGTCCACAAATCCGAACTTGAGTTCTGTTTTTCTTTATGCTACGTGCTGATTCAGAAGTTTCTCAAAACATGAAAGTTGTAGCCTCTCAAGTCCTTAATGTGCCTGCAAAATTTCAGGTCAAACGGATCAGTGTTGCCTGAGTTGTGGCTAAAACAATCTCTCCTGTTTGGAACATTGGATTGTGTTATGTTTTCAAATTTGGCCTCTGACCATGCTCGGTTCGCCCTGATAACGTGCGAACTGTGTGAGAACCCGTAATTTTTCCGAGTTTCTAGGTTTTATTCGGGTTACTGGCATGTTTTCTGCATTTTCTTTATTCAAAAAGTTTCTAGATAATGTTTATGAGTAAATATAGTTTTTAGGTGAGTTTTCTAGTATTAGTTAGGTTTTAAGAAATTAAGAGCGTATACCGGACGTGGGACCCACTAAGGCGAAAAGTTCGGAAAAATTCGGCCAACTAGCTTAAGTTTTGGACACTGGGTTTAAATTATCGGGTGCTAAGAGATAATTAGAGGTTGCTATTTGGATTGGTGTGAGAGGAAACAAAGAGATAGAGATGCATTAATTATAGTGACAAGTGTCACCATAAGATTAATTCTTAAGTTTGACTACTATTCATACTTTACCCTTTTACTAAAATAACTCAAAAAATTGACCAAAATTCACTCCAAATTTGCAAGCTCATAGCCGGCCCTCTCCAAGAAAGAAAGAAAGAGAACTCTTCAAGGTTTTGCTTCAATCTTGCTCAAATCTACCAAATCAACCACTTAATCTTGCTTTTGTTCCATAGAAAACCTTAAGTGAGTGATTGTGAGGTGTTTAGTGGAGTTGTTTGGAAGGCTAAGGTAATTAGTTGCTCTCTCTCTTGTATTACTAAGGTGAGTAGTGAAGGACCCCTCTCCTCCATCTAATGATGTTTAATTTTAAGATGTAATTTTATGGATTATATCTTGATTTTGGTTGAATTGGTGAAGTTTTATAAATATTGGTGATTTTTCTGTTTTCATATGATTATTGTTATGGGGTCATGTATGATGATTGGAAATGATATTTAAGGAAGCTACAAGGTGGAAAAAGTGGTTAATTGCAGGAAATTTCTGTTTTGGAAGAAATTTGGAAAGTTAGGGTTTCATGTTCTTACATTCTGCCTGGCACTGTAGCTCGTAGTTAGAGGCCGAATTGGCCTTGGGTTAAAACATCAAAGTTGTAGGGAATGATATTTTAGAGATTTCTACAAAAGTTCAGGTTAATCGGAGGAACTTAGCTTGGGAAAAGACTGAAATACCCCTGCTGCCCTGGTTCTAACCGAATTTGATAATTCCGTCTGTAATTGGTTAATTTGGTTGAGAATGCTTCTGAATTGGTTGTTGAGGTCTTCTGATGAATTGTATCCTTGTATCTTAGCTTTCGGATGGCTTTGGAATCACTTGATTTGGACTTAGGTAGCCTGACTTATGATGTTTGAACCAGAACGCGGTTTGTGAACCTATTTTTACGGTTCTGGTGTCGTATCTTGCATTTTTGACCTGGTTACACTCAAAAATGGGTAGAGTAGACTTCTTCAACATTGTAGCCCTATCTCTTAGCTTCGAAACGGTGTATCTTGTACCTCCATCCGATAATCGTAGTGCCAATGGTGCCAAAACCGCAAAATAATGTCAAAAACTATTTTTTTTGGGTTAGAGCTAATTCCATTTCCGGATTTTCCTGGTTTACTCTAGTGCTTATGTATTCTTATGGAGCCCTATTTTGGTGGTATTTGGACTTGGTTATGACTTGTAATTGAGTCTTATTGTGCTCATTTGAATGTTCTAGGACGTGACGGTGGTGCAAGACGCTCTTAGGCGGAAGTGCATGAAATATCATTTGCTTGATTGGTGAGTGTACCACTCACTTGTTGTTTACAATGTGGCTTTGGTATATGTGAACTTGATGCCTTGAAGGCTTATTTGCTTCGTTGAACTTAATAAGTGAGGGTGTACTTGATCGCCCTCACCCATTTGGTATCTCATATGATTGTCTACTGTTTTACTGCAATGATTGAATGATACATGAAAAACTGAATTGGTTCATGAATTTGGTGTCGCTTGGACGAGTATCCAACGACCATTACTGATACGATGGTAGTCGATTGGATCGAGCCGGCGAGGGCTTGGTCGTGAAAATTGACGAGCCATGGGGACTGTTATATGGAATCTTGTAGTAGTGAGACTCTTGATTCTGGTATACTCGAGTATTACCAAATTGCTACTGTTTGGAGTTCGGGCCCGGTGGGGGTATGTTAGGTGGAAGGAATGGAAGTAAAGTGGAGCCTATGGTTGGTTACTCTTCAACATTGACGGAGGGTCAATGAGATCCGATCAAGAATGCAAACGAGGAAAAGGGCTCTTGAGAGCCGCCCGTATCCTTTTATCACCACTATTGATGTGTGCATTTGCTTACTTTTGATGTATTGGAATGAAAAGCTTGATGCTTATATGAACTTGGTTGCTTGAGTGGTATTATCTCACTGGGCGTAAGCTCACTCTATTCCCTTTTGTTTTCCTTACAGGAAAATAAATACTTGTGGACTGGATTTTGATAGTTGGTTGCCGAATTGAGCTAGATGGACATATCTTTTGTATAGCTCCTTGATTGAAATCCTAAATGTACTTTTGGATCCGTTTCTCTTTTGATTTGGCAAACCGTACATGTATCCACTTTTGAATAACTTTTGTATGCCACTTTGGATTGTATATGCTTATTTTCAACATGTAAATATTTGCTTGATGTTTGGTTGGGTTTTGACGTGTCGGTTACTATTCATGGCCGACTCCGGTTTTCATTTTCTTTATTTTGACATTTTGACTTGTTTACGCGCGTTTGTAAGTTCTAGAACGTATTAGATCGCTCTACACTGAACTGTTAGTCCTAGCGAGAGCTGGGCAGGCAGTCCGCTGACCCCTTTAGTTCACCTTAGGGGAAGGTGGGGCTGTCACAGGTGGTATCAGAGCCTAGGTTTGAATTGGCCTGGGTGTATTAGAAATGCTTGATTTGAGGATTATTTTGGTTACGTCCTTTAAGCTTATTATACTTATTTCTTCTTTTGGTGTAGGATGGACGGTCATGGTGAGCCTAGTAATCCCCCTGCTGGAGAGCTACCCTGTGGGGTGCTTCCGGTGATTCCATACCAGATCCGCCCCAGAGGGGCCGTTGTGCATTGGAGCCCGGCTAACCGCCTCCGACGTTGCGAGTGTCGACACAAGTACGCTTACGCTAACGCTCTGGTGTTGGCCGTGGCCGAGGAGCGTAAGGAGTTGGCCGAAGATAAGGCTAGGCTTGAGGCCGAGGTAAACCAGCTTAGGGCGGCCAATGAGAAACAGGCTGAGCGCATAAAGGGGCTGGAGTACGACGTGCTTGAGGTAGAGGATATGGTGGATGACCTCTGCACTCCGCTTAGGGAGACATGTGAGCGCGAGTCTAAGCGAGCTCGAAAGGTGAAGGTTCGAGCCGCATCGATCCTGAACCTCTGCGCCGACGTGGTCGAGGGAGTGAACGACGAGGCGTCGTGCACAGGGGCCGAGGAGTCGGGTGAATCCACCCCGTCCGGTGGGTCCACTAGCCCGACGACGGACTAGGTTGTGACTCCTAGGATCTTTTGGGATAGTTTTGTGTCTGTATATAGGACGGATAGGGAAAAGAGCCTTAGCTAGCCGTTTTGTATGTCGGATTAGCTACATGTATAATCTTTTGATAAGGCCATTCCCTGGTGGCTTTTCTATGTTTCGACTTGACTTGACTGTACTTGATTTGACTGTACTTGGCTTGACTGGTTGTGATATGTGTGTTGTTTGCCTTGTTTGGAATATATCTATATGTTTGTAAAACTTTTAGGTTTTACTTACATGCATTGTTCTTATATTGGTTTAGTACATTTGCCTATACCAAGTAGAGTTCATGGAAGGTACACGTAGTGGACGGGGACGTGGGCGCGGAAATAGACAACCCACACCGGACAGGGGTACTGGGGAAACCTCATCTGGACCTAATCCTAACCCCAACGTGCAAATAGCTGCCGCTATGCAGCAAATGACCAACTTGCTGGCACAAGTGGTGCAGCAACAGGGCCAAAACCCAAACCCTAATCCTGGAAACCCTGGCAACCATTTCGAGAGCGAAGACAGAGCTCTCGAACGATTTCAAAAGTTTGTTCCACCCAAGTTCATTGGGGGGCCCGATCCGGATGTCGCCGAAAGGTGGCTCGAGAAGATGGTCGATATTTTTACGGCCTTGCACTACACCAAAAAATGGCATGTGACTTTTGCCGTTTTCCAGTTGGAAGGGGCGGCCCGTTCCTGGTGGAACGTAATACGGCAAAAATGGGAACGGGAACAAACGCCCAGGACTTTGGTGAATTTCATAAGGGAATTCAACGCGAAATTTTTCCCTCCTCTAGTTCAGGAGAGGAAGGAAGATGAGTTCATCTGACTCCGCCAAGGGACTCAATCTGTGGCGGAATACGAGAGTCAATTCACCCCCCTGTCCAAATTTGCGCCTGAGCTGATCATGACCGAGCAACGGCGGATCTGGCGCTTTATCCAGGGCTTGAATGTCGAAATCCAGAAGGACCTCGCAGTGGCTCAAATCAATGCTTTTAGCGAGGTCGTGGAAAAGGCCCAACGAGTAGAGAGTGCTAGATTGCAAGTCCGGAACTTCCAGACAAAGAAGCGGGGTTTTCCTGGGAGTAGTTCAGGACAGGGTGAGAAGAGTACCCCCTCCAAGTTTGGATGAGGAATGGGAGGTGGACGACAGTCGGGTACAGGTAGAGGGACTCCGTCTAGGGGTGGCCAAGTTGGGCGAGGCCAAAGAGGAAATTTTCAGGGAGGCTCAGCTTCAGCACCTCGCGGTCCCTGTGGGCATTGTGGGAAGCCAAACCACACAGAGGATAATTGTTGGAGGAAGGAAGGCAAATGTCTGCGTTACGGAAGCGCAGACCATCAGTTGGCCACTTGCCCGGTCTTAAAACAAGACGGAAAGGGGAGTCAACCACCGTCGAGGACCAATGCTGGACCAGCTAAGGGAGATGGGTCCAAACCTAAGGTGCCAGCTAGAGTGTATTCGTTAGAACCCCAACAGGTCCCAGATTCCTCAGAGGTCGTAGAAGATACGATCCCTATTTTCCACCGTTTTGCCAAAGTTTTAATTGATCCTGGTGCCACTCATTCCTTTGTTAACCCTGATTTCATGTGTGGCATCGATATAAAACCTGCTAGTTTACCATACGACCTAGAAGTTAGTACACCTATGGGGAATCAACGTTTGGTTACTAGTATGGTTTATAGGGATTGTGAAGTGTGGGTAGGAGAGAAGAGATTGTTAGGGGATTTAATTAGTCTGGCCATCAAATGGTATGATGTAATTTTGGGTATGGACTGGCTAGCCAAGTATAATGCCCAACTGGATTGTAAAACGAAAGTGGTAGCATTCCGTATTCCGGGTGAGGCAACCTTAAGATTGGATATAAGGGGTAGGTTAGCCTCATCTGCTTTGATTTCGGGCATTCGGGCTAGGAAACTGCTAAGTAGAGGGGCGCAAGGATTTTTAGCCTTTCTGATTAACACCCCCTCGGATAAGTTAAAAGTGGAGGACGTGGCCATAGTAAAGGAATTTCCGAATGTATTTCCTGATGAGTTAGTAGCCCTACCTCCGGAAAGAGAGATAGAATTCAAGATAGACCTGCTACCTGGAACCTCACCTATATCCAAAACACCATACCGAATGGCCCCTGCAGAGCTCAAGGAGCTAAAGTTGCAATTGCAAGACCTTCTGGAGCGGGGATTCATTCAAGAGAGTGAGTCTCCTTGGGGAGCTCCTGTCCTGTTTGTCAAGAAAAAGGACGGAAGTTTGAGGATGTGTATTGATTACCGGGGCCTGAACAACGTCATGGTTAAGAATAAGTATCCACTGCCCCACATTGATGAATTGTTCGACCAGCTGCAAGGAGCAGTGGTCTTCTCGAAACTGGACCTCCGACAGGGGTACTACCAATTGATGATTAGGAGAGAGGATATTCCGAAAACCGCCTTCAACTCGAGATATGGGCATTACGAGTTCGCAGTTATGCCCTTTGGATTAACCAATGCTCCTGCCGCCTTCATGGACCTAATGCATAGGGTTTTTAAGCCCTATTTAGACCGATTTGTCGTTGTTTTTTTTTATGACATTTTGGTCTACTCCAAAACACGCGAGGAGCATGAGCAGCATTTGAGAGTGGTGTTGCAGAGCCTAAGGGAGCATCAGTTGTACGCCAAGTTCAGTAAGTGCGAGTTTTGGCTGGAGAAAATCGCTTTCCTAGGGCACCTAATCTCCCACGAAGGCATCTCGGTTGACCCAGCGAAAGTAGAGGTCGTGACCAATTGGAAGAGGCCAGAAAACCCCACAGAGATCCGCAGTTTTCTAGGGCTAGCTGGGTATTACCGACGTTTCATTAAAGACTTCTCCAAATTAGCAGGTCCTTTAACTGACCTGACAAAGAAACATGGTCGGTTCTTATGGAATGCCCGATGTGAGACGAGTTTTCAAGAATTAAAGAAAAGATTGACCATGGCTCCAGTGCTAGTCTTACCAAACGGAGTAGACGGATTTGCTGTGTATACTGACGCGTCACGAGAAGGCCTGGGTTGCGTGTTAATGCAGAACCGTAATGTGATCTCTTTTGCCTCTAGGAAGTTCAAACTTCACGAGCAAAATTACCCGACCCACGATCTGGAGCTAGACGCCACTGTTTTCGCGCTGAAAAAATGGAGACACTACTTATATGGGGTGACCTTTGAAGTTTACTCGGACCATAAAAGTCTTAGGTACCTCTTCTCCCAGAAGGAATTGAACATGAGGCAACGACGATGGATGGAATTTCTGGAGGATTACGACTATACAATCAATTACCATCCGGGAAAAACGAACGTGGTAGCCGATGCCCAAAGTCGCAAAGCTCAGGTAGCAAGCTTAATGATCAAAGAATGGGATATGTTAGACTCCGTGTGTGAGTGGAAACCCTGCCTTGGGAGCCATAAAGTGATTTTTGGTAACATTAAGGTAACCTCCACCCTCTTGGAGAGGATTAAAGAAGCTCAAAAGGAGGATTTGATGGTACGAAAGTGGGGAGAGAAAGTGGGAAAAGGAGAAACCACTGATTTCAATTTTAGTCCTGAGGGTATTTTAAAATACCGAAACCGAATAGTGGTGCCGAAAGATGAAGCGTTGAAAACGGAGATTCTAGAGGAAGCCCATCGGTCCAAGTATACAATCCATCCGGGTAGTAGTAAGATGTATCAGGACCTGAAAGGAACCTATTGGTGGGATAATATGAAGAAGGAAATCGCTCTGTACGTGCAAAAATGTCTCGTTTGCCAACAGGTTAAAGCAGAGCATCAAAAACCATCGGGCTTGTTACAACCCCTTGAGATACCCGAATGGAAGTGGGAGAACATCACAATGGACTTTGTTTCGGGTTTACCACGAACGCAACGAGGACACGATGCCGTTTGGGTAATTGTCGACCGGTTAACCAAATCGGCGCACTTCCTGCCGGTAAACATGAAGTATTCCATGGACAAGTTGGCCCAGCTGTACATGGACGAGATCGTAAGGCTACACGGTGTTCCAGTCAGTATCGTCTCCGATCGAGATCCACGTTTCGTAACTAGGTTTTGACAGAAATTCCAGGAAACGCTAGGGACGAAACTCAACTTGAGCACGACCTATCACCCTCAGACAGATGGACAATCGGAGCGAACCATCCAAACTCTCGAGGACATGCTACGCACTTGCATTCTGGATTTTGGAGGCAACTGGGGTCAACACATGACCTTAGTAGAGTTTCCGTACAACAACAGTTACCATTCGTCGATTCAAATGGCCCCATACGAGGCACTATATGGACGAAAATGCCGATCACCGATCTACTGGGACGAAGTTGGCAAGAGAAAGGCATTAGATCCAACCACTATTCCATGGATGGAAGAGGCTCGAGAAAAGGTCAAGTTGATACGGCAACGACTCCAAACAGCTCAAAGCCGACAAAAGAGCTACGCAGATAATCGAAGAAAAGACTTGGAATTCGAAGTTGGAGACCATGTGTTTCTCAAGATCACACCCTTACGAAGTGCACAGCAGGCAAAGGAAAGAAACTCTAACCGAGGTTCGTTGGATCCTACAAGATTCTCCAAAGAATAGGTACGGTAGCGTATCGGTTAGAACTGCCATCCAGTCTCTCTAGAATTCACGACGTCTTCCACGTCTCGATGCTCAAGAAGTACTATCTCGACCCATCCCATATCTTACAACCAGAGGAGATCGACGTAGACGAATCGCTTGCTTACGAAGAGAAACCTGTCCAACTGCTTGATCGGAAAGTCAAAGAGCTAAGAAACAAACAGATTCCGTTGGTTAAGATACTGTGGAGAAACCATGGGGTAGAGGAAGCTACCTGGGAAGTGGAAGAAGAAATGCGAAAGAAATACCCTGAACTTTTCGTGAGTTAAGGTGAGAAATTTCGAGGGCGAAATTCTTTTAAGGGGGAGAGAGTGTGAGAACCCGTAATTTTTCCCAATTTCTAGGTTTTATTCGGGTTACTGGCATGTTTTCTACATTTTCTTTATTCAAAAATTCTAGATAATTTTTATGAGTAAATATAGTTTTTAGGTGAGTTTTTTAGTAGTAGTTAGATTTTAAGAAATTAAGAGCGTATACCGGACGTGGGACCCACTAAGGCGAAAAGTTCGAAAAATTCGGCCAACTAGGTTAAGTTTCGGATACTAGGTTTAAATTATCGGGTGCTAAGAAATAATTCGAAGTTACCAAGTGGATTGATGTGAGAGGGAACAAAGAGATATCGATGCATTAACTAGGGTGACAAGTGTCACCATATGATTAGTTTTCACTTTTTGAACACTATTCACCCTTTTACCATTTGGTTAAAATAACTCAAAAATTGACCAAAAATCACTCAAAAATTAGCTCCTTGAAGCCGGCCCTCTCCAAGAAAGAAAGAAAGAAAACTCTCCAAGTTCTTGCTTCCATTTAGCTCAAATCCATCAAAACAACCACTTAAACTTGCTTTTGTTCCATAAAACCTCTTCACTTAGTGTTGGTGAGGTGATTGGTGAAGTTGTTTGGAAAGCTAAGGTGACTAGTTGCTCTCTCTCTTGTGTTGCTAAGGTGAGTTGTGAAGGAACCCCTCTCCTCCATCTAATGATGTTTAATTCATGATTGGTGGTAGTTTAAGATGTAATTTTATGGATTATATCTTGATATTGGTTGAATTGGTGAAGTTTTATAATTATTGGTGATTTTTCTGTTTTCATATGATTATTATTATGTGGTCATGTATGATGATTGGAAATGATATTTAAGGAAGCTAGAAGGTGGAAAAAGTGGTTAATTGCAGGAAATTTCTGTTTTGGAAGGAAATTGGAAAACTAGGGTTTCATGTCCTACATTCTGCCTGGCACAGTACCTCATAGTTAGAGGCCTAATTGGCCTTGGGTTAAAACATAAAAGTTGTAGGGAATGATATTTTAGAGATGCCTACAAAATTTCAGGTCAATCAGAGCAAGTAGCTTGTGAAAAGACTGAATTACCCCTGCTACCCTGTTTTTACCCGAACTTGAGAATTGCTTCTGTAATTGGTTATTTTGGTTGGGAATACTTCGGAATTGGTTGTTGAGGTCTTCTGATGAATTGTATCCTTGTATCTTAGCTTTCGGATGGCTTTGGAATTACTTGATTTGACTTAGGTAGCCTGACTTATGATGTTTGAACCAGAATGTGGTTTGTGAACCTGTGTTTTGCGGTTCTGGGTTAGTATCTTGCATTTTTGACCTGGTTACACCCGGAACTGGACAGAGTAGCCTTCTTCAACATTGTAGCCCTATCTCTTAGCTTCGAAACGGTGTATCTTGTACCTCCATCCGATAATCGTAGTGTCAATGGTGCCAAAACCGCAAAATGATGTCAAAAACTATTTTTTTTGGGTTAGAGCTTATTCCATTTCCGGATTTTCCTGGTTTACTCTAGTGCTTATGTATTCTTATGGAGCCTATTTTGGTGGTATTGGGACTTGGTTATGACTTGTAATTGAGTCTTATTGTGCTTATTTGAATATGTTAGGACGTGACGGTGGTGCAAGACGCTCTTAGGCGGAAGTGCATGAAATATCTTTGCTTGATTGGTGAGTGTACCACTCACTTGTTGTTTACAATGTGGCTTTGGTATATGTGAATTTGATGCCTTGAAGGCTTATTTGCTGCGTTGAACTTAATTAAGTGAGGGTGTACTTGATCGCCCTCACCCATTTGGTATCTCATATGACTGTCTACTGTTTTACTGCAATGATTGAATGATACATGAAATACTGAATTGGTTCATGAATTTGGTGTCGCTTGGACGAGTATCCAACGACCATTACTGATACGACTGAGCTCAACCCCATTGGTAGTCGATTGGATCGAGCCGGCGAGGGCTTGGTCGTGAAAATTGACGAGCCATGGGGACTGTTATATGGAATCTGGTAGTAGTGAGACTCTTGATTCCGGTATACTCGAATATTACCAAATTGCTACTATTTGGAGTTCGGGCCGGTAGGGGTTTGTTGGCTGGAAGGAATGGAAGTAAAGTGGAGCCTACGGTTGGTTACTCTTAAACATTGACGGAGGGTCAATGAGATCCGATCAAGAATGCAAACGAGGAAAAGGGTTCTTGCGAACCGCCCGTATCCTTTTATCACCACTATTGATGTGTGCCTTAACTTACTTTTGATGTATTGGAATGAAAAGCTTGATGCTTATATGAACTTGGTTGCTTGAGTGGTATTATCTCACTGGGCGTAAGCTCACTCTATTCCCTTTTGTTTTCCTTACAGGAAAATAAATACTTTTGGACTGGATTTTGATAGTTGGTCGCCGAATTGAGCTAGATGGACATATCTTTTGTATAGCTCCTTGATTGAAACCCTAAATGTACTTTTGGGTCCGTTTCTCTTTTGATTTGGCAAACCGTACATGTATCCACTTTTGAATAACTTTTGTATGCCACTTTGGATTGTATATGCTTAATTTCAACATGTAAATATTTGCTTGATGTTTGGTTGGGTTTTGACGTGTTGGTTACTATTCATGGCCGACTCCGATTTTCATTTTCTTTATTTTGACATTTTGACTTGTTTACGCGCGTTTGTAAGTTCTGGAACGTATTAGATCGCTCTAAACTAAACCGTTAGTCCTGGCGAGAGCTGGGCAGGCAGTCCGCTGACCCCTTTGGTTCGCCTTAGGGGAAGGTGGGGCTGTCACAAACTGGGTATTGATCCCTTCATAATAAATGTAGATCTTGGTCTTTTCTTCGACATGGTATAAAGCGCATCCAAATCCGAGTTCCGTAGCCCCAGTTATGACCAAAACAAGAACGGGTGTCAGAACTGCCTTTGAATTTGGACAGTTCTGACGGGAACTTTGGCCCCATTTTTCCCTATGCTCTGTCCTGATTCAGCTTTTGGTCAAAACACAAACGTCATAGCCTTATAAATGAGCTTTCTAACGCCTTTGGAATTTCTTGATTCCGATTTCTGAGTCGTGAGTTATGGTCTTTCAAACAGGGCCTGTTTGATAACCCGAAATGAAATGGCTAGAACTGTTTTGTGCATTTTTGTCCTAGTTCCAGTGAGATCAATCTTGAGGTGTCTTCATGAAAGTTGTAGCTCTTCTTCTCAGCTTCGTAACGGTACCTCATGCACTTCGATCCGATAACCGTAACCTGAAATTTGATCAAAATGGTTCTAGGTGCCAAATCTGTCGTTTCCGTTGCCGGCCGTAGACGTTTTCGTTTGCCGTTTCCGCACTTGCGTGCGCCAATTTTACCGTTTTGCTTGATTTATGCATTCTAGTAGCCGTTTGTGGAATAATGTGATACGATCTTTTATTTCAGACGGTGACGGGCTAGACGCTGCCAGTGGTGCCTACTAGCGAGGATACGTGACTTGATCTTCACATTTTTGCTATACTTGATCTTTGTGTAAGTACTCAGGCCGTTTGTTTGTATAAGTTGCTTATGTGTTTTGATATGAATGTAAGGGTACTTAGGCGAGGGTGTACTTTATCACACTTGACCTAAACCCTGATTTGTACCTGTGTTTATCTATGAGATGCATATATATGAATCATTTTGATGCTGAACCCTTTGAGCTTGTAGCTCGGGGTGACTTTTGTGAAATATGATGAAGTTGTGGGCCCGGTCTCAAGATCTAGACGGACTATTCGAGCCGGCCGGGGCTTGGTTGAAGCCAGTCCAACCAAGTCTTAAGATCACCAAGTTTGTGGTTCTGTGAACCAAGTTTGTGAACCGAGCTTGCGAGGCAAGTTCAATTTCGTTTCGTTCGCTCGAGCAAGTTTGTGAGGTGACTGGCTAGTGAGGGTGTGAGAACCCGTGGATTTTCTTATTTTCTAGACTTTATTTTATTTAATTGCACGCTTTTCTGTATTTTCTTTATTAGAAAACTTTTCTAGATAATTTTTATGAGTAAATATAGTTTTTAGATGATTTTTCTAGTATCGGTTAGTTATTGAGAAATTAAGAGTGTATACCGGACGTGGGACCCGCTAGTGCGGTAAGTTTGATAAAATTCGGCCAATTAGGTTAAGTTGTGTATACCGAGTTTAATTTATCAGATGTTAAGAGATAATTAGAAGTTACCTAAATGGATTATTATTGGAGAGACAAAAGGATAGAGATGTATTAAATGAAAGTGACAAGTGTCACTTGAAGATTAATTCTTACTTGTTGACCACTATTCATGACTTTACCAAATAAATCAAAATTGACTAAAATCACTCTTCATTTTCAAGCTTCATGGCCGAACCTCTTGCTTGAGAAAAAGAAAGAAAAGCTCCCAAGTCTCTTGCTCCAATCTTACCCAATCTCACAAACTAACCGTTTAATCTTGAATTTCTTCCATAAAACCTCTTAGTTTAGTGCTTGTAAGGTGATTAGTGAAGTGGTTTGGAAGGCTAAAGTGCTAAGTGGTCTCTTTTCTTGAGTTGATACGGTGAGTAACTAAGAAACCTCTCTTTTCTACCTAATGATGTTTAATTGATGGCTTGTGGTAGTTTAAGAGGTGAAATTGTGGGCTAGTTCATGATTTTGATTGCAATTGTTGAATTTTTCTATTTAATCATGATTTTTCTGTTTTTATATGATTACTATTGTGTGGCCATGTATGATGGTTGGAAATGATCTAGAATGAAGCTAGAATGCGTAAATTGTGGTTGTTTGCGGAAAATTTCCGCATTGAACGGAAAAAATTCGGATTTAGGGTTTCAATTCAACCATTCTGCCCGGTACTGTTCCTGTGACGCCCCGAAAAAAAATGAGTTTGAAACGCCCGCATTTTCTACATTTTCTTGATTAGAAAATTTTTCAAATAAAGTTTATGAGCAAAAATGGTTTTTAAATGATTTTCCTAGTATTGGAGAGTTTTTAGAAAATTAAGAATATATAACGGACGTGGGACCCACAAGTGCGAAAAGTTCGGAAAAATTCGGCCAATTAGGTTAAATTCCGGATACTGTGTAAAATTTATCGGGTGTTAATAGACAAGTAGAGTGTGCGAAATGATTGATGTGAGAGAAGAAAGAAAGGATAGGAATGCATTTAATGAGGTGACAAGTGTCACATTCTCATTGGTTGGACTTTAAGAATTACTATTCACTTTCTTGACTTTTTTGACCAAAGGATTAAATATCACAAAAATGCACAAAAATCACCATTTTCTTCTCTTGGTGGCCGGATCTCCCTAGCTCAAGAAGGAAGTGCATTTCTTCAACTGTCAAGCTCCATTTGCTTCAATCTCCCACAAACAAAAGCCTAGATTAGATTCTACTCCATAAAAACCTTTCTTCTAGTGCTAGTAAGTGTTGTAGTGAAGTTTGTTTGAAGGTCTAAGGTGGCCAACATCTCTCTCTCTCTTGTTTCTTGGTAAGTGAAGCTTAAACTTCCACCTACACCCATTGATGCTTAAGATATGATTAGTAGTGATTAGAGTGCTGAAATTTGTGGATTATTTCTTGGTTTGAAGTGATTTGGTTGAGTTTTTTATTTTTTGAGGAATTTTCTGGTTTCATATGATCTTGATGGTGTGATTGTTTTTGATGGTTGGTAATAAGGGGCTTTGGCTCTAGTAGGTGCATATGATAGAAAATTGCAATCAATTTTGGATTTGGAAGGAAATCTGGAAAATTAGGGTTCTTGGTTCTTCATTCTGTCTGAAATTTTTGGTCCTAGATAGAGGCCGAATTGGCCTTGGCTCAAAACATGAAAGTTGTAGGTATTGATGAGTTTGAAGTGCCTGCAAAATTTCAGGTCATTTAGATGTGTGTAGAGTGAGTTATGTCGATTTTACTGTTGCTGGTCTGGGTTGTTCAGAATGTGAAATCTGCGCTTGTAATCGTTTGTTTTCACTGGAATTGGTTTGGTTTTTGAAGTTGGTGTCTTCTGATGAAATGTAGCTGGATGTCTTAGCTAACATATGCCTTTGGAATTTCGGTATTTGGACCTGTATAGGCTGAGTTATAGTAATTACAGCATTGTGTGATTTGTGAACCTGTTTTAGTGGTTCTGGTTTGGTATTTTTGGCATATTTGACCTAGTTGTGCTAGGATTTGGATTGAGTGGCCTTCTACATTGTTGTAGCCCTGTTTCTTAGCTTCGAAACGGTGGGTTTTGGACCTTCATCCGACAATCATAACGCCTTTGGTGCCATTACCGCAAAATGACATCAAAAACTATTTTTCTGGTTTTGAGCTTAACTTTCATTTCCGGACTTTTCCCTAGCTTGACTTGTATTTGTATTACTTGGAGCTTGCTGAATGGCTATTGGATGAACTTGTAGTTGTGTGTGTACCTTTGGGTTGGAATGAGGAAATCATGAAGCCTTGATGGCTGGGAAAGTAAGAAGATTTAGGGGAAGTGCTGTCCGAACTTTGAAAGGACTTGTTTGCATTGAGTTTGTGATCTAAGACTTGGATTTGAGCAAGGCAATGCTATATGATGGATGGTTTCAGAGCCGTGGAGGTGAGTGACCCTAAACTATTTCCAAAGTACTTGTGAAATGTTTCTTGCATTATTTATTCGATTGCATATCATGCGTGCTTGCATGTGAGTTCATGACATGATTTGGCTTCAATGAGTTCTGGGAAAGTCTTGTGCTGGACACCAACGTCTCCTCCCTGTTTATGGTTCATGTTCATGTTTATCTGGAGCTCAAAAAGGGGCTCCCTCTTAATGTTAATGTTAATGTTAAATGATCTATTTGAGCGTTGGGTGTTCAAGTGCTATGATTTCCCTGGCTCACGAGAGCACTAAACGAACATTTGATCTCTGAATCATGACATCATCGAAATGATCGAAATGCAACATTGTGAAATATATTTGTTTAATGATTTTACTGGTTACTCGCTGAGCTTCTAGCTCACCCCAAAAATATTTTATTCCCCTCCACAGGGCTCAAGGCGAAGGCAGGACTTGTTGTGCTTATTCACGTGAATGGATGGCCTTTATGTTGTACAATTTGAATTTGGAATCATTTTATGTATAGTTTGGAATTGTTTCCGCTGCATTTGTGACATGTAATTATTGGAGACTTGGATGTATATTTGTGGACCATGTGATGTATATTTGAGAGTTATATTGTAATCCATTTGAGGATTTTAGTGAGCGACTGAGTCCCGGCGAGAGTTGGGCAGGCGGCCCGCCGAACCCTCTGGTTCGCCTTAGGGGGAGGTGGGGTCGTCACAGTTCCTCATAGTTAGAGGCCGAATTAGCCTTGGTTTAAATGATATTTTAGAGTTTCCTGCAAAATTTCAGCTCAATCGGAGCAACGTAACCTATGAAAAGACCGAAATACCCCTACTGCCCTGTTTCTATCCGAAACTGATAATCAGCTTCTGTAATTGGTTATTTTGACCGGGAATACTACTGATTTGGTTGTTGATGTCTTCTTAAGAATTATAACCTTGTATCTTAGCTTTCAAATGGCTTTGGAATCACTTGAATTGGAGTTGTATGTGCTGAGATATGACTGAATGAATCAGGACTGCCACAGTAAACTTTGAACTGGAAAATTTGGGGTTGTTTTGGTAAATTTGACCTAGTTAGGGTGAGAACTGGACTAAGTAGTCTTCAACAAAGTTACAGATACCTGTCTCAGCTTCGAAATTCCATAAGATTCATCTTAATCCGATAAGCGTAACTTAAGTTGTGATCGAAACACCGAGACACATCAAACCTACTTTTAGGCCTATTGTCTTTCAAATTGGTTTTCGGTTGCATTATTAACCTTGTGTTGTAATTGACTATATATGAAGGGTATTGTGACCCTAATTAGATGTTTTTAATAGCTTGTGAATTATATTTGAGGTTGTGGTTGATTTGGGTTGAATTTGGTGTTGAATTGTAGGGTGAAAAGTAAGAAAAAACAAGGGGAAATGCTGTTAAAATTTTCGCAGGAACCCCGGAGCAGTTCTGGGAAATCTACAATATCTGGATGTCGAAATAGCGGAATTGAGTTCCGTTTGTTGTGTTTTAAACTAGATTCATAGGGCTATGAACCGTGTAAATTTCAGTTTCTGGTTTGGTCTGTGGGATTTATGGTGATTTTTCAAAGTTAACCGAAATCGTATACCTGCTCTGCCTTTTTCTGGTTAAGACAAGCAATTTGAGGCTCGAATTTGATTGGCTTGTGATCTGAATCTTCTAAATATGTCTTCTGAGAAATTTTACCCCTTTGAGTCTATTTTCCAACGGTGTAAATTTTACCAATTTCGGACTTAAGAATCCTAAGATATGATTTTTCAATCAAGGGTGTGCAAAATTGAAAAAAAATCTGTTTTCTTGGAATTATTCTCACTTTCAATTTCACCTTGAGATATGAGCTAGTACATCATTGTAAGTATGATTTTGAGAGGAGTGAGGGGTTTTGGGGTCATGTATGTCCTTAGGACCAACCGTTTTCTTTTATTCTTAAGCCGTCTTTTATTTTTCGTACTAGTATATAACTTGGAGAGGTATCTGACTAGTAATCGAACCTCATTTGTGCATCCTATTTACTCGGTTTTGGATGAAGAAATGTCAACTGTTTTACCTTTGTTATTCTTAGGGTTTCACGGTGATTAGGCCACTTTGGGTGGAAATTTTTGGAAGTACCTGTACTTGAACTGGTGAGTGTACCACTCCCCTCACTTGTTGCTTAACTTGATTTCTGCACTTGCAATCTGTGATCTGAATGATTGTACTATCTATTTAATCTGTTTGAGACGAGGGTGTACTTTATCACACTCGTTCTCTTGTCTGTCTGTATGCCTCTTGACTATATGTAATCTGTTATCTGTATCTGAATCTGTTATCTGTATCTGAGTCTGTTCGGACGTCGTTTGGAGATTGGTATCCAACGACCTTTCTGTGACCTCTGAGCTCAACACCTGTGGCTAGTTACTCAAGTCGGGCCGGCAAGGGCCTGGACGATTAGATAACGAACCACGGTAGTCTGTTTCAGGAATCTTTGGGTATTGAGACCCTTAATTCCGGTATACTCGAGTATTACCACTTCTGTTCTGTTCGGCGTTCGGGCCCGATAGGGGTATGTTTGGTGGACGGAAATTGCTGTAAAGTGGGGTCTACGGATATGTTGGTTTTATGTACGTTGACGGAGAGTCAACGGGTTCGGATCAAGTACTGCAAATGGAAATCTGGCTCCTGAGAGCCACCTGTATCCTTCCTATTTGAATCATTGTGTCTAACTACTTTACTTTACATCTGGCATGTGTACCTGATTTGTTAAATGTGAAATGCCATGATTTTACTGCTATATGTCTAGTACCTCATTGAGCGCAAGCTCACCCCTTTTTGTTACCTTTATTTTCCTTACAGGGTTCCATGTTTTGAAACCAAGATTTTTGGAAGAAAAGAGTTGAGCTAGTTGTAGGACTTCTTTTGTTTATGCTCCTCTGTAACTGAAACCCTAATTGTATTTTGTGTAGCGTGAATACTCTGGCGTGTATTTAGTTCATTGGTTCAAGCCTCCGATGTAAATATATGTATAAGTGTTTAATCGACGTCCTGTACTTCCGTATGGTTTGGTAAGCTCTGTTTAACCCTTGGTGGTCTCCAATTGTTCGTTTTCGTTGAGTTCTCACGCGTACTATATAGGGTTTGTGTGAATCGACTCCGTAGTCCTGGCGAGAGCTGGGCAGGCAGTCCGCCGAACCCTTTGGTTCGCCTTAGGGTGAGGTGGGGCTATCACAGAGGGTGATAAGGTGTACGGTGGGAGTACAAGTGGAGTTCTGCAGACCCTTATATGCAGTCGACGGAGTGTCGGCAGGAGGTCACATATGGCAAACGACTTGGCTTTGGAGCCAACCTGTATCCTTCACTGTGTTGTTACTTTTATACTTGTGATTTGACATCTTTGTGACGTACTTGTTCGTTTTAAATGTCAAATTTACGTTTTTACCCCTGTTTACTTACTAAGTATATAGCTTACCCCTTTCCCTTTGTTTTCCTTAGTAGGGGCCGACGCGGGGAACTCCTTGGCACATTCACCAGTATAGTTAGGTTTGCTTGTAATAGTTGGATAGTTAAGATGGTTGTCCTTATTTTAGTGATCTGTGTAAGGACCCTTCTTCGGGTCTATTTTCTGACTTTGGTCATTATCATAAGGTGATGTCGTGGTTGGATAACTCCTTTTGAGGATGTAAATAGAACTCTTTTGGGGTTGTGTATACTGTAAATAGTACTCTTTTGAGTTATCTTGCTTTTATTGTTTTGCATTTTCGAGTCCTGGCGCGAGTTAGGCAGGCGTCCCGCCGATACCCTCGAGTTTGCCCTTGGGAGAAGTGGGGGCGTCACAGGATTAACAAGTAATTTCATTTCATTAGGGCACCAATCCAAGGGAGGTACACTCTACCCCTTTTTTTGATTTTTACTTGACCCTATGTACCCCTATGTGACTTTATGTGCTTAATTGTATGCCTTTTGAATGTTTTCATTTCATTTATTTATTTATTCGCTTCATTTTATTTTAATTTGTTCAATTTCGATTATTTAAGGGACATTTAAATGCCAAGTTGTAATAGTTAGGGGGTTCAAGATCTGTATTTAGATAGTATATATAATAGTTAGGTATTTATTTATTTCATTTTTTCCCCTTATATTGTAGTAGGGCTCCCCTAATGTAATAGTTAGGGCTTGTTTGCTTTATTTGCTTGGTATGTTTTGGATGCTTATGTGTTATGTGTTATCCGCTTTCTTAGGGCCTTGCATCTAGATATCATGATTATGTGTTATGTGTTTATGTGATATTATGTGTTTACTTGCTTTATTATACTTTATATTATTTGTTTAGTTATAATCACCACACTAGTCCAATGCTAGTTGTGGTCCATTTCCCGAATCCACCCTAGTCCAACGCTAGTTGTGGCCCTTTGTTCCGACTTTTCTCACTAATCCAATGCTAGTGAGAATTCATAGACATGGGCTAGCCCAGCGCTAGACCCTTAGGAGCCCTTCGAGCGTTAGATCATGATTGTGTGATAAAATCATTTCATGCATATTTTACTTTCTAGGGCCTTTTATCATTTTTTGCATGTTCCCCTTATACATACATCCCTTATCCCACATTCCCCCTTATATATATCCCCTATCCCATATTCCCTCTTATATCCATATCCCCTATTTTTATATAATCCTATGCATGAGAACATGACATTAGATTTGCATTTCATATAAGGAAAATTAGAGATAGGTTAGTACATTTGCTTGATTAGATTAGGGAATACCCCTTGAGTATGGGATATGGACGAGTTTGGCTTTCTAACCTTAGCACGCTCGTATTCCCTCTATTAAAGGGAAAATTAAAGTCACTAGTATTAGTCCCCGCACCCATTATGATGCATTCATCTAGGTCATGTATATATGTATAATTATTTTCTTTTCTTTTCTTTGTGTCTCATATTTCGTATATTCATGACCTCTTCAAATAATTACTTTTGGGCATTGTAATTAATACGATTGGCACCAACTAAAATTCGAAGAGACATGTTGATCCCGATACATTGGGTCTAGGGTTTGCATTCATATAGTACATCCAAATGTGATAAATTTTTAGGTTAAAATAAGAAAATCTTTGACTAAATCACGCAACTAGCCTTGGCTAGGTTGAAAGGGTGCCTTGGATTTTTATCCTTGCCTTCCCTTTCTTCAAATGTGACTCCCGAACACTTTCTCTGATTTTCGTAGATTTGGAGTCGTTTAAAAAGGGTTTTTCAACTTTTTCTTTAAAAACTCATTTTTAGGTGACTTTGTACATCTTAACTCGATACCAAATAGTGACTCCAATTTTTTTATTCAAAAACCCTTTTTAAACTATAATTTGGGCCAAAATCGTCGCACTTTCAAACCCCATTTAGGCCCTTTTTCATTTTTCTTTATTCATTTTCAATCAAAAATAAACCAAAATTCATTTTTATAACACTTTCATTTTTATTTTTCAAAAAATGGGGCGCGACAGTTGGCGACTCCACTGGAGACTTAGAGGGTCCGAGCATTTGATTTAGTCAAACTTTTTCTTCTTTTAACCTTCTTATATATCACACTTGGAGGTTTTAGGTTGCATTCTCCCTTTTCCGTTTCCTTTTCTCCTTTTAGGGATTTTTGCATTTGCGACGTTCGTAATTGAATCACTCCTTGCACAATATGCATGTGATGAATGGATTGTTTCTTTGCCTTTATTTGTATCGCGAGTGCATTATTTTTTTGGTGGGGGGTAGCCACCTTAGAACCTTCTCCCGCGTTTAATGGTATTTGATCCTTCCTTTCGATAGGGGCACTTCATACGTGCATACGTTTCATTTTATGAAACCTCATTTTCTTTTTACTTTCAGTGGTTGTCACACCACTCCACCCATTAGGATTAGGATTGATCCACTTGGACATGTGGCCGTGGCACGACGTGCGCGTAGCAGTGTTCGAGAAATCACTCAAACCACCGACTCTTAGGCCTTGGGATTGATGACCCTCCGCTTTTGATCTGAAGGTTTGGGAGCCTGAAGCCTTATCGAGTCTAGGTGCATTAGTGAACCCAACCTCATGCATCCATGTTAGAAATCGCCTAAGATAGAGTCGACCTTACCCTAATTAAGAACACTAGGCACGAAGGGAGGGATCACACCCCTCTTTCTTTAATTTTCTTTTTACTTTTTGTATCATCTAGTTGCCCAACGTGTTATGTGATTATTTGTTGAACTAACATTTTCTTGTTTTCTCGTCTTTTGCATTCACAAATGCTAGAAAATAAGAGTTTTGGCATGATACTCTTTTAGAACCAACCCTCTTAGATAGGTTATTGTACGTTTAAATTCCAATGAATTGCATTTGTAAGTTGATAAGTGCACATCATTTTAATCCCACCCTGGCATATAAAGGGTTCCTTAGATCATGTTTCATTTCAAATTGTGTATTTAATTGCTTTGATAAATTGGCATCACGCATAAACCTTAGAGGGAATGCCATTTAGGGGATCCCACGATATGAATAAGCCACCTTGTGTCTCGGATATATAGTCCAATGAGACTTGAACGTCTATATTTATTGTATCATCCAAAGGGGTAGTGCACAAGGTAAGTTAAGATCCGATCTTTTCGAAGACGGCAAAGCAATTTTTCCACATTAGAATATGAGCATCTAATAATCATCTTTTGGCCATTTTAATATAGTTGGTAAAATTCCCTTGCGTAAAGGACATTAATTTGAAGAAATTCACAAATAATTTCTCATTGTTGAGATGATAAATAGATCGAGGCCAAATCTTGATTTTAGAAGGTTCATAGACTAATGCATTGCAATAAATTTTTTGAAACTACCAATGGGAAGACAATTCAATCGATTTTTAAATAAACCATCAATTCCTTTCAATCCATTTGACCAATTTTCATCCAATCCATTTTATCAATCCATTCATTTTTAAGACAATCCGGTCAATTTTGAATAAATCATCATTTTCATTCAATTCATTTGACCAATTTAACCATTTTTAGGGTGATCTAGTCATTTTTGAATAAATCATCAAGTTCACACATTGTTTTGACATGTTATTCTCTTTTAGGGTTTCGGTCTAGGATTCACTGAATAAACTGGTCGAGACATTGCAATCTTTTCAAGAGTAGGCTCTTTCACACATCATTTTATGTGTCGATCAAAGCAAGCAATCCATTTGGACTTTGTCCTCATTTTTAGGACAAATGTCTCTTCTCATTCCAATTGGCCAAATTTTTCAAATTATTTTTTCATTCATCAGGTATTGTATGTGCCTACCCTAGAGGATTGCATTCTCATGTTAGGCCTACCCTTGGCATAAAAAGGGCTCCCCAATAGGACATGCATCTGAATTATTTTAATTTTTACTAACTCGTGTCTTTTTCTTTTTCTTTCTTTCTTTTTTGTCAACAGTTAATCAAGAGAGGAATTTAAATAGGATTTTTTCCTAAATTTTCAAATAATTGCACAAAGAAAGCCCCATTATTACACAGTCATATAACCGAGATTCAAGAAATAGTGTAAACATGAGTATACATCCTGAATCGTCCGAGGTGCTGAACAAAATTCAATGGAGATGACTGCACAACGGCGCGTCGCACAACATGATCCCTTACGTGCTGGTCAAACTGAACCGCAATCACTACCCCTACCCTATACTCAAACCCTTTTTGTTCCACATTGTGTAAATCCACCTGAGGAAGTTTTCACATATCCCTACCACATACCTATACATCCACTATCCCCATCAATTCTCCTCACACTCAAGTTCCTCAAAAATTGTCCACCTGTTGGACTATTGATTACCTTCCCTTTTGAAGGGAATTTCGATAAATTTGGGGAGTTGTCTTTGGTCAAAATCCATACATGTGTGTGTCTTTTGTTTAACTATGTTTTTTGTAAATAGTTTTCAATCAAGTGACTTTTGAAGACACGTCTCGTTTAAAAAGTGACATGCTATTAAGTTTGATTTTTTTCTTGAAATTCAATAAAATGTACAGTTTTCTATATACTGTGTTACTTACGCATTCTTTTTAAATGGCCAAGAATAAAATCCTCTGACCTTTTTGGATATCACTGTTCTGAAGTGTGATGGTAGCAATATCTCACGAATGTGAATTTGGGTTTCAAAATGAGATGAATGGCAAAGAGACACTCGAAAATATTTCAAAAAAGCCCGAATGGTATAAAGAGAAACTCAAGCCGAATTGGGATCAAGATTAAGCAATAAAGCAGTGATTACTTGAAAAGAAGCAGTTAAATGCAGTCTGTCATGGTCAATATTATCAAAAGAAAAGGATTGGCTCGGGCTTACAATAAGAAGGGCAAGTCACGACTATTCGAAGAAGGAGACAAAGTGCTGAAACGAATTTTGCCAGTGCAAGAGGAGGCTAAGGGCAAGTTTGCACCAAATTTGGCAGGGTTCTTTTATTATCAAAAAAATATTGCCTGGTGGAGCACTTTTTCTTGCAGAAATGGATGGACAAATTTTCCCTCAGCCGATCAATTCGGATATGTATAAGAAAATTTTCATTTAGAAGTTTCCTTTTAGGATTAATGCGAAGAATGGAATGAAAGTCAGGCCCTCTTCCTTTCCCATTGAGACATTTTATCTCTAGTTATCCCTTTTGAACCTTCAGAATAAATTATTTCATTTGGCAACCCCTGAGAATCGCAAACCCCACACTGGGGCAAGTTTGAGTTGGAAAGAAAAGTTCAAGAGATGAAAAATGAATAGAAGAATGAAAGGAAATAAACAAAAGAAAACCTCAGTTAAAATAGACTGGGGCAAATTTTGAAAATTTCAAAGGAATGGCAGAAGGCCGAAAAAAAAAAAGAAAAATGAAAGAGAGCCTCAATTGAGAATAAACTGGGGCAAGTTTTTGATTTAACCCTGAAATAGGGTTGGCACAACAATGCGATCTCAGATCATTTAAACCACTTTTTAAAATCTGCCTTCAAGCCTTACCTTTTCTTAGCACTTCACCTGACCACATTACAAAAAACTGAAAGTCCTGGCTTCCATTCTTTGCACTACCTCTTTTAAGGAAATTTTATAAGTCACATGGCAAATGATGTCAATACACCTTCACCAATTTTGCAAGGGAAGGTTTGTCGCACTGATGCCATCATTTCTTAAACACATTTTGAGTTGATGAAGGTTCTCGGCGGGATTGGTTCATTAGTGAAAACCGAAAAAGGCACCTTTGAAAAGCGGAAACGAAGAAAGTGAAAGGAGAAAATGAAAAAAAAAAAAAAGAAAAGAGAAAGGAAGGAAAAAGAAAAAATAAAAAGGTGGGGGTAGCCTTAGTGAAAACCCGAAAGGGCACTAAGGTAGGGTTCCTGATGAAAGGTGAGATTGGAATGAAATGACTGGAGACTCTCATTAGAATCTCTCTTCACATTGTGGTTCTATTGCCAAACATTGAACGCGGGAGGAATGATATCCAAAGGGTCAAGTGTGGAAATTTGTTCAAGAATCAAAGTGTTTTGGTTTCTCAAACATAAATTGTTAAGTTTACAGGTTTATTTCTCTTAAATTAATTTTCTTTCAAAATAAATGATTGTTTTCATGTTACTGAGATTTTCATCATTGTCGTGTAAATAAAATATTCTTTCATCTGTTTCATAGTCTCCTTTATCTCTTTGGATTTATCAAATGGCAATCCCTGTGATTTATTGAAGTTACCTAGATACCAAATGTTATAATTGATAGGCATTGGAAGTTAAGAAGATTTGGTGTAGTTCACAGAGCAAAGTTGAGCTTTGCTACATCGAGGACTTATCGAATGACAATCCCTGTGAATGACCTGGATACCAAAATTGCCTGCATACCAAGAGTTTTGTCAAGTTGAGGAAATATGATACGGTTCGCAAACTACATCGGAGAAGAACGTTCATATACTCATGTTTACACATTTCTTAAAGAAAGGGGGTGATCGGATGGTGGTGGCATTATCTGTTATTATGATTATTTCCATTTTTTGCAGGTTTGAATACCAAAAAAAAAAAAAACAAGACTGGGGCAAATTATATTTGAAAAGATTCTCCTGAAAAAAAAAGAAAAGAAGAAGAAGAAAAATCAAAATCAATCAAATCAAATAAAAAAATCGAATTTAATTTCCTGTTGGTGAAGTCTCAGCGTCCACCGCGCACCCTTCTATCCCCCCTTCTTGACAAAATCAATTTAATTTCCTGTTGGTGAAGTCTCAGCGTCCGCCACGCACCCTTCTATCCCCCCTTCTTCATAAATTTAATTTCTTCTTGGTGAAGTCCCAGCATCCACCACGCACCCTTCTATCCCCCCTTCTTGACAAAATCAATTTAATTTCCTATTAGTGAAGCCTCAGCGTCTGCCACGCACCCTTCTATCCACCATTCTTGATAAAATCAAATTTAATGTCTTGTTTAATTTCCTATTGGTGAAGTCTCAGTGTCTGCCGCTCACCCTTCTAGACAAATTTATCTTCAAATTTAATTTCCTGTTGGTGAAGTCTCAGCATCCGCCGCGCACCCTTCTCTCCCCCCTTCTTGATAAATTTAATTTCCTGTTGGTGAAGTCTCAGCGCACCTTTCTATCCCCCCTTCTTGACAAAATCAATTTAATTTCCTGTTGGCGAAGCCTCAGCGTCCGCCGTCCCCATTCTTGATAAAATCAAATTTAATGTCTTGTTTAATTTCCTGTTGGTGAAGTCTCAGCTTCCGCCACGCACCCTTCTATCCCCCATTCTTGATAAAATCAAATTTAATGTCTTGTTTAATTTCCTGTTGGTGAAGTCTCAGCGTCTGCCGCGCACCCTTCTATCCCCCATTCTTGACAAATTTATTTTCAAATTTAATTTCCTGTTGGTGAAGTCTCAGCGTCCACCGCGCACCCTTCTATCCCCCCTTCTTAACAAAATCAATTTAATTTCCTATTAGTGAAGGTTCAGCGTCCGCCGCGCACCCTTCTATCCCCCATTCTTGATAAAATCAAATTTAATGTCTTGTTTTATTTCCTGTTGGTGAAGTCTCAGCGCACCCTTCTATCCCCCATTCTTTGGTGATCCGGAGTACAACTCGGAAGGAAACTTTTGACATATCTCTTGCTCGTATTGGTGAGTGTTTCTTGAATGTTTGTGTATTAAATGATTGTATACTTGTTGTGAATATTTGGTTGAGTGTTAAATACTTTCCAATGCCTGTTAAACGGATTTTCGATGGGCGAGTGTGAACTTTATCGCGCTCGACCCAAGCAAAAGTGGATTTTCAATGATTGAATGCCACTTGTGCATGAATATAAGCCTTTTGGCTGAACTAGACCCTTGCCCTTCGTTGCCAGCCGACTCGAGCCAGAAGCGGACTCGATCGGGCGGCTGGTGACCCTGGGACGGTGTTTTGGTATACTCGAGTATGACCACGAAGGTTGGTGGAGAACTGGCCAGTGAATTGGCTAGTGGCGGGAAATGAAATCAATGAATGAATGTCAAGAACACTGGAGGAGTTTTCACTTGCAAATGTGAGAGATAAGGAAAATGGTTGGCGAATGAATGAACGAATGGCTCCACGTGAGCATGTATCCTTTTAATGAGTGTGTTCTCATTGCTTTTATATTGTGAATGTTTTCTCTTCAATGAATAATGTCTTTGTTTAAATTGCTTGATTACTTGTTTGGGAACCTCACTGGGCTTTTAGCTCATTCCTTTAGTTTTTGTTTTCCTTATAGCGGATACGAGCGAGGGCGTGAGACTGGTACAGGCTAGCATAGTCTAGTTTTTGAAATTTTGCAATTGTACTCACGCTAGTGCTCGGTTCGGGTTGAATGTATCTGGAATTCACAACTTTTGTTATATTTGGGATTGTATGAATGTTTGAGATAGATATGCATGTAAGTACACGTTCCAAGTTTGGTAACTGTTATTTCACTTATTCTTGAGGTTATACCTTATTTTATTTGTTAAAAGTGAACGAGTCCTGGCGAGAGTTGGGCAGGCGGTCCGTCAAACCCTGGAGTACGTCCTAAGGGGAGGTGCGGTCATCACAGAGCCAGCTAATGTTAGGAAGAATTCAATATGGCCACTTTCAATTGTGCATTGTCGAAGGTGCCTTTTGATGGTTCTCCTTTTACATGACAAATGGTCGGAACGGGCAGAGACTTGATAGGGCATTAACTAATAATGAGTGGGCTTCTATTTTTTATTCTACCAATGTTTTGCACATGGCACGTGGTTGTTCTGATCATGCATTGTTACTTATAAAATATGAGTCTCATTCTAGACAATGTTGCTCCTTCCAAATTTTGAATGCATGGACTAAGCATCATAGCTTCTTATCGGTGGTGAGTCAAAACTGGCAACAACAAGTCTCTTGTGTAGGAATGGACAAATTCTTCCGGAAGCTTATGTGTGTTAGGAAATGCTTGCGTTGTTGGAATAAGGAGACATTTGGTAACATCTTCTCAAAGGTGAAGCAAGCGAAGGAGTATCTGCTGCAGTGTGAACCAACATATGATACCTTGAGAGATGAAGCATCCCGAATTAAATTGGGAGAGGCTAGAGCTGCCCATGCAAGACAATTATCAATTGAAGGGGAATTTTGGCAATAGAAATCTGCTATGAAGTGGATTCAATTAGGTGATGCTAATACAACTTTTTTTTATTTTGTGGTGTGACGATGAAGGAACTCGAACTTTATCTCCAGAATTAAACATGACTCGGGGGCTGTGTTGGAAGAGCTATCAGACATTAAATCCTCAGCGGTGGAATTTTAGGACCCTCTTTACTTCAGAACGTGAGGGTAGGTTATCACCGGCATTGCCTTTTGCGATCCCTCAAATTAGCAGTGGTGATAACAATTCCTTGGTAGCCCTGCCTTTGTTGGAAGAGATTAAGTTGGTGGTGGTCTCCATGTCGGTGGAGAGTGCCCCAGGCCCGGATGATTTTGGTGCAAGGTTTTATCATAGTTGTCGGGATATAATTAAAGAGGATTTGCTTGAGGCAATTCACAATTTTTTTAAAGGGGTGGAACCTCCGCGTGGCTTTTCTAGTACACTTATTACTTTTCTGCCAAAGGTGGTTGGAGCAAACACTTAGTGCGATTTTCGGCCTATAAGCCTATGTAACATCAGTTTAAAGATCATCTCAAAGGTTTTATCAAACCAATTAAATGTGCTGCTGCCCTAGTTGATTTCCCTTTCGCAAACTAGCCTTGTTCCAGGTAGAGGAATTGTTGAGAATATTTTGTTAACCCAGGAGCTAGTTGGAGATCTTGATAGACATCTAAAGGATCCTAATGTGATTTTGAAGTTTGATATAGAGAAAGCATATGATCAAGTTGATGCGAAGTTTTGGCTTTCAAGAGAGAGTTGTTGATTTGTTTTTTCGCACCTTTAGTAGCAATTGGTTTTCTGTGCTCGTTAATGGAGAACCAATGGGATTTTTTCGGTCCTCACGGGGACTATGACAAGGGGATCCACTATCACCGAGTTTATTTCTCTTGGTCGCTGAATTTCTTGGACGAGGAATTCATCACCTTTTTTTGGAAGACGAAAGAAAGTTTTATGTGACATCAGGGGATCGTGTTCCTTATCTGACTTTTGCGGATGATACTATTATTTTTGCTAGGTGTTCACAAGATTGTCTAGGCGCGATAAGTGATTTTTTGGAGGAGTATCAGGCATATACTGGGCAAAAAGTTAATGCTCATTAAAGTTCTTTTTATTTTTCCTCCAGAGCTACCGATAATCAGGCTAACTTAGTGTCCCTTTCACTAAGTTTCCATCGACAAGGCTGCCCGTTTGCGTATTTAGGGGCATCGATTTCAACTAGCAGGGTGACCTGTGTTCTTTTTTATGGTATTTTAGATAAGATGTGTAAGAGGTTGAGTCACTAGACCACGAGGTTGTTATCTCACGGTGGCAAGATGGTGCTGATTCGACATGTCTTATTGTCAATCCTTATGTATCTGCTACAAGTATTATGACCACCGAAGGCCGTATTACGATCACTGGAGTGGCTTTGTAATGCTTTTTTGTGGGATCACTCTGTTGAGTCGCATCGTATTCACTGGGCATCATGGGATAAGCTGTGTTTGCCTGCTGAGGAAGGGGTATTGGACTTTAGAAGGTTTGAAGATATGGTAGATGCATTTTCTGCCAAGCTTTGGTACAAGTTGCGGCTCAAAAATTCTGTTTGGGCAAAGTTTATGCATTTGAAGTATATTAAGGGACAGCATCCTTTTATAGCGCAGGTTACTCATCCTTCATTGGTTTGGTGCCGACTGGAACATATTCGGGAAGATTCATTGGTGTTTGGGCAGAGGTTTGGTATATTTTTGGTATGATAGATGAGTTCTTGATGAACTGTTGGCTTTGAGGCTGATGGTTTCAAATCCTCCTCATTTTTTCTGGCAGATTTTTATATGAACTATGGTTGGGACGTAGGTCGCTTGAAGGACACTCTGTCGATTGATTTGGTGAATACCATATCAAAGTTGCTTTTAGATCTTAACCAAGAGGATAAAATGGTCTAGCTGCCATCTTCTATGGGAGAGCTTTCTGTCACTTCTGCGTGGAGTAAACTGCGGCCAAGAAAAGATCCACTCGTGATTCATCAGATTGTTTGGTGTCCAATCCTCCTGTTAAAGCTGTCTTTCTTTGCTTGGTGGTTGGTTTGCAATTATCTCCCTGTGGAGTTAAATCTAAGGCAGTTTGGGGTATGCTTGGCATCTAAATGCCGGTATTGCAACTTGGAAGCAGAGGGGCTTTCACATCTTTTTTTGCCTTGCCCTATCAGTCGACAGTTTGGGGTATGGTTTGGTGCCAACTAGAACATATTCGGGATTTTGTGGAATTGAAGATTCATTGGTGTTTGGGCAGAGGTTTGGCATATTTTTGGTATGGTAGATGAGTTCTTGATGAACTATTGGCTTTGAGGCTGATGGTTTCAAATCCTCCTCATTTTTTCGTGGCAGATTTCTATATGAATTATGGTTGGGACGTAGGTCGCTTGAAGGACATTCTGCCGATTGATTTGGTGAATACCATATCAAAGTTGCTTTTAGACCTTGACCATGAGGATAAAATGGTCTGGCTGCCGTATTCTATGGGAGAGTTTTCTGTCACTTCTGCGTGGAGTAAACTGCGGCCAAGGAAGGATCCACTCGTGATTCATCAGATTGTTTGGCGTCCAATCCTCCTATTAAAGCTGTCTTTCTTTGCTTGGTGGTTGGTTTGCAATTATCTCCCTGTAGAGTTAAATCTAAGGCAGTTTGGGGTATGCTTGGCATCTAAATGCCAGTATTGCAACTTGGAAGCAGAGGGGCTTTCACATCTTTTTTGCCTTGCCCTATCAGTCGACAGGTATGGGAGCATTTTGGAAAAATGTTTGGATTGTACCATTTGAGTTTCAGAAGTGTCTCTGTTGTGTTTCATGCCTGGTTGTTTCGTTCCAGGCTTCGGTAAAGTGCACATTTGGATGCCAATGCCTGTAATAATTTGTTGGTTCTTGTGGAAGGCTTGAAACCATGCGTATTTTCAAAACATTAATGTGTCGGTTAGGCAGATTATTGTGCAAATTGATATGTATCTGCATCAGTTGGGCCTTGCTGGAATTTTTCAGTGACAATTCTTTCGTGAAGAGTGTGACGACCCCACCTCCCCCTAAGGCGAACCAAAGGGTTTAGCGGACCGCCTGCCCAACTCTCGCCGGGACTCACTTACTTACTACATTCCTCAAGTAAATTACAAGGTACAATTCGAATAATACATCCAATTCTCCAAAATTACATATCATAAGCGAAGCGGAAACTAGTTCTAAGCGTAGAATGTAGATATACATCCGATTCAATTCCAAATTTATACAAGCCCAAAGGTACATAAATCAAAACCAAATCTAAACTATACAAGATGTACGCCATCCAGCCACACAAAGATCCAAATACAAGTTCCTCCTTTACTTC
Organism: Coffea eugenioides; assembly: GCF_003713205.1. NCBI lineage: Eukaryota > Viridiplantae > Streptophyta > Magnoliopsida > Gentianales > Rubiaceae > Coffea > Coffea eugenioides. The sequence goes on from NC_040043.1 coordinate 22,133,233, forward strand.
GATCCCTGTGGGGAGAAGAAGATAATAGGGGGTGAGCTAGAAGCTCAGGGAGTGACCAGTAAAATCAACAGCCAAGTATATTTCACAATAAAGCATTGATATGATGTCATGATGCAGTAATCAAATGTTCATTTATTGCTCATGTGAGCCAGTGAAGTTCTTGTACTTAAATATCCAACGCTCGTTTAGATCAGGTAACCGTGAAATAGAAGTAAGGAGCCATCGTGCTCCAAAGAATGTGTAAACAGTAGTGGAGACATTGGTTCTAAGCACAAGACTTTCCAGGAACTCATTGGAGCCAAATTATGTCATGGCACACACCCAAACCCAAATGTTATGCAATGGAGTAATAAATGCAAGAATTAGTTCAAAAGTAACTTTGGAAATAGTTGAGGGATCACTCACCAACCACGACTCATGAACCTCATCCATCATTTATTATTGTCTTGCTCAAGTCCAAGCCCTAGATCACAAATGGAAATAAGGACTAAAACGATCAAAGTGGAAAAATAGTAAAGGAATGCATCGGACGTGTGCGGAAATGAAAATGGTACAAAACGGGTTACACGATTTTGCCCATAACTGGAGCTGTGGTTATCAAATCAAAATGTACTAGGTAGTGTCTCGAAGCTTAGACAAAGAGTTACAACTTTCATGAAGACACCTCAACCTAGTTTTCAGTGTCTCCAAGTCAAATTTGCCAAATATAGAACTAGAACTCCAAAGGCTAGTTTATCTTTCTCGTGAAAATTTGGCAGCATGCCCCTTGTGTTTACCCATTTTTCCAGCCATTTATGGCTTCATTATTTTTCCACAACCAATCCCAAAGTCATACATATCATAGATTCGAGTAAATAGCCGTTCCATAGGCTCATAACAACATAAGAACAAAAATCAAAGTGATAACAAGTGCGGAAATGTAACCTAGCAAAAGACAGATTTGACGTGTGGTTGCGGAAAGAACACATCCGAGGCTACGCTTATTGGATTGAGGCGCAACTTATACCGTTTCGAAGCTAAGACACAGGGATACAATTTTCATGAAGATCACTTAGTCCAGTTTCCAATGCAACCTAGTCAAATCCTCAATTTACAGAACCAAAATCTAACTAGTCGGCTACTTAACCGCTCTGCACTGGAATGGTCATATCTCAGGTTACAAAGGTCCGATTAAGGTGTTCTTGGAGGCGTTTAAAAGCTAAGTCAGAATACTAAAACTTTCATGTTTTGGAAAAAAGCTAAATCAGTACGGATCCTAGTGAATAAACGTGATAAACTGGATAAACTGACCAAACGGACTACTGGGAAAAACCTTAAAATAGTAAGGGTATTTTGGTATTTTCATGACCTAAGTTGCTCCGATTGAGCTTAAATTTTGTAGGCACCTATAAAATATCATTCTCTACAACTTTTATGTTTTGACCTAAGGCCAATTCGGCCTCTAACATGCAGTAGAAAAACCGGGCAGAAAGGAAGAAAAATTTTCCAGAAATCTGGAATTTTCAGTTTTCAATGCAACCTTCCTTGATTTCTTACTTCCAACACTACCAAAACTCCTTATATAACCTTAATTACAACATATATGAATCATACATCAATTTTCCAGCAAGCCCTCAAACCCTAGTTCATATAATCAAAAGGGGAAAAACCCTCAAAACATGATAGCATCCATGATTCACCATAAATTTGAGTTACCAAGCTAATTTACACAAGATTGAAAGTAAAAATTAGGAAACTCATCATCCTTACCTTGATTAGTGTCCACCAAGTGTAGCCTTAGCTTTCCCCTTCACAAACTCACCAACACTTCACTAACTAAACACTCAAAGGTGAGTTTAATCGGTTTATTTCTTTTGTTTTCTCACTTTGTAGTTGAATTCAAGAAGAAATGAAGAAATCTTCCCTTGGTGTTTTTCCCTTCTTTCTCTCGGCCAAGGAGTGCAGAAATGAAGAGGAAAGTGAAAAATTTTGGAGTTAAATAGAAAGACCAAGTCTTGGTCAAGAAACTCTAGGGTGGCGACACTTGTCGCCACCACCACCACCACCTTTCATTTTTCTCTTTCTTTTCCTTGCTATTTTAAGCCTCAATTTTCGGTCAAAGCAGCTGCCAAGTAAGAAGATATTTTGCTCAAAAGTCAATAAGCTTGTATGGTAAGAAAAATGGTGGTCAAGTGGTGCGTTCAATCGGAAGTGCGCGGGACCCGCCGGTTCGCGCCGTTTTTCTTAAAAACACACGTATTAGGGTTTTTACTTCCCATTCACTAACCTTATATCATTGCTACTAGTCACATATTATTTCTCACTTAAAATTCACTTTTATCGCCAAATTTGATCCTTGTTCCGTACCGAAAATTCATCCGGCGAAAATCGCGAAAACCTTAATTTTGCTCCAATCTTGAAACCAAAAGTGAAACCCTACTTTCTAGGTTCATTGGCACTTATTGTGGGGTGATTGAGTAGTAGGGCCATTATAAAGTGGTATTTGTCAAAGAAAAGGGAATTTTTAAGAAAAATATAAGGAATTTGCACGGCTTCTGGCCGGATTCTCCACAAAATACTATTCACCAGAAATTTTTCCCTTTTCTTCTACCTCGGGGCGTCACAAACTCCCCTCCTTAAAAGAATGTCGTCCTCGACATTCCAACTTGTACTAATTAGATCAAAATAGTTCTCGAAGTCGATCACGTATTAAGAATCATTTCAATCTCGCTTATCATAATCAAATACTAATCAGATCAAATATCTCAAAGGTCAATCACATACTAAGAATCACTCATCACAATCAAGTACTAAAAGTACTCCAATCCAACTTATCAAATAATCTTGATCCAATAGATAGTCAGACGAGTAACTGGATACATATACAAAAGGGGCTCGAAATCGGACTTAAAGTCCCTGATATGTGGAAAAACAATCCAGGACATAACGATGTCTCAGGTCAGAAATTACCCCTGGTGGTGCTTGAAAACACAACAAGCTAGCACTCAGCTATACTTCACCAGAAAGTCTCAGGAATTTGTCCCCGGTGGTGCTTGAAAACACAACAAGCTAGTACTACGGCTAAGCTTCACCAGAGCCTCAGATGCAAGATTTTGTCCATGGCGGTGCTGGACAACACAACAGGTTAGCACAACGGCTATACCTCGCCAAAGAACCTCAGTTCAAAATTTCATCCTTGGTGGTGCTTGATAACACAACAAGTTAGCACAACAGCTAAACTTCACCAGAGGATCTTAGCTCAAGAAATTGGCCCTGGTGGTGCTTGGAAACACAACAGGCTAGCACTACGGCTAAACTTCACCAGAGAGCCTCAAGTCAAAGTTTCATCCCTGATGGTGCTTGAAAACACAACAGGCATGCCTCGCCAGAAGAATGACGGTGCTTGAAAACACAACAGGTCATACCTCATCAGAGAGGTTCTGTTCAAGAATTTCAATCCCTGATGGTGCTTGAAAACACAACAGGCATGCCTCGCCAGAAGAATGACGGTGCTTGAAAACACAACAGGCAATGCCTCACCAGAGAGGTTCTGTTCAACCGCTACAGAAGAGTAGTAGCCGGTCTATAACCAAACAAGTACAAAAATGTTCAGAAACAGAGTCAAAAGCAGGGTTCAAGTGTATCGGTTCAAAAGCAGGGTCAATTATTTCAGGTTCAAAGAACACGGGTACGAGTAGGAACTCACTCGCCTAGCTTATGCCCAGTAATTCACACTCTCAAGCAGTCATCAAACTCAAATCCACATACAGATCATATATGAATCAAGATACTTGCTCAAGAGTAAAAGAGATACCCTATTTTCAGTCAGGTCAGGTCTATCAAGTGTGCGTAAGGGTACACTAGCCGATACAAATTCAAGTCTCAAATGAGCTCAGTCTAGTCGGTCTTAGACAGTTCAGATATCTCAAATCTTAACATTTACCACTCGGGTGGTATAACCTTAATCAAACAGGAAAATTAGAAGAAAAATGCAAACCAAAACTTTTCTCAACAATTCCGGCCACCACCATACACTATTCAAAACCCTAGCCAAGAATCCAAAACTAAGAAACTGTACAGCTTAGGCCGTACGCTCTCAAGCGTACATCAACCAAATCATATCTTACGCGTACCACTTTCAAGATTCACAATTGACGCTCCAAAAGAGCACTGAACGTACAAACCAATCCCACAGTCCGGCATCCTAAACTTTAAGCCTAGGATACACTACAAAGATCTGAAACCTAAGCTCTGATACCACCTGTGATGACCCCACCTCCCCCTAAGGCGAACCAAAGGGTTTAGTGGACCGCCTGCCCAACTCTCGCCGGGACTCACTTACTTACTACATTCCTCAAGTAAATTACAAGGTACAACTCGAATAATACATCCAATTCTCCAAAATTACATATCATAAGCGAAGCGGAAACTAGTTCTAAGCGTAGAATGTAGATATACATCCGATTCAATTCCAAATTTATACAAGCCCAAAGGTACATAAATCAAAACCAAATCTAAACTATACAAGATGTATGCCATCCAGCCATACAGAGATCCAAATACAAGTTCTTCCTTTACTTCGATTCCTGTGGGGAGAAGAAGATAAAAGGGGTGAGCTAGAAGCTCAGGGAGTGACCAGTAAAATCAACAGCCAAGTATATTTCACAATAAAGCATTGATATGATGTCATGATGCAGTAATCAAATGTTCATTTATTGCTCATGTGAGCCAGTGAAGTTCTTGTACTTAAATATCCAACGCTCGTTTAGATCAGGTAACCGTGAAATAGAAGTAAGGAGCCATCGTGCTCCAAAGAATGTGTAAACAGTAGTGGAGACATTGGCTCTAAGCACAAGACTTTCCAGGAACTCATTGGAGCCAAATTATTTCATGGCACACACCCAAACCCAAATGATATGCAATGGAGTAATAAATGCAAGAATTAGTTCAAAAGTAACTTTGGAAATAGTTGAGGGATCACTCACCAACCACGACTCATGAACCTCATCCATCATTTATTATTGTCTTGCTCAAGTCCAAGCCCTAGATCACAAATGGAAATAAGGACTAAAACGATCAAAGCGGAAAAACAGTAAAGGAATGCATCGGGCGTGTGCGGAAATGAAAATGGTACAAAACGGGTTACACGATTTTACCCATAACTGGAGCTGTGGTTATCAGATCAAAATGTACTAGGTAGTGTCTCGAAGCTTAGACAAAGAGTTACAACTTTCATGAAGACACCTCAACCTAGTTTTCAGTGTCTCCAAGTCAAATTTGCCAAATATAGAACTAGAACTCCAAAGGCTAGTTTATCTTTCTCGTGAAAATTTGGCAGCATGTCCCTTGTGTTTACCCATTTTTCCAGCCATTTATGGCTTCATTATTTTTTCTCAACCAATCCCAAAGTCATACATATCATAGATTCGAGTAAATAGCCATTCCATAGGCTCATAACAACATAAGAACAAAAATCAAAGTGATAACAAGTGCGGAAATGTAACCTAGCAAAAGACAGATTTGACGTGTGGTTGCGGAAAGAACACATCCGAGGCTACGCTTATTGGATTGAGGCGCAACTTATACCGTTTCGAAGCTAAGACACAGGGATACAATTTTCATGAAGATCACTTAGTCCAGTTTCCAATGCAACCTAGTCAAATCCTCAATTTACAGAACCAAAATCTAACTAGTCGGCTACTTAACCGCTCTGCACTGGAATGGTCATATCTCAGGTTACAAAGGTCCGATTAAGGTGTTCTTGGAGGCGTTTAAAAGCTAAGTCAGAATACTAAAACTTTCATGTTTTGGAAAAAAGCTAAATCAGTACGGATCCTAGTGAATAAACGTGATAAACTGGATAAACTGACCAAACGGACTACTGGGAAAAACCTTAAAATAGTAAGGGTATTTTGGTATTTTCATGACCTAAGTTGCTCCGATTGAGCTTAAATTTTGTAGGCACCTATAAAATATCATTCTCTACAACTTTTATGTTTTGACCTAAGGCCAATTCGGCCTCTAACATGCAGTAGAAAAACCGGGCAGAAAGGAAGAAAAATTTTCCAGAAATCTGGAATTTTCAGTTTTCAATGCAACCTTCCTTGATTTCTTACTTCCAACACTACCAAAACTCCTTATATAACCTTAATTACAACATATATGAATCATACATCAATTTTCCAGCAAGCCCTCAAACCCTAGTTCATATAATCAAAAGGGGAAAAACCCTCAAAACATGATAGCATCCATGATTCACCATAAATTTGAGTTACCAAGCTAATTTACACAAGATTGAAAGTAAAAATTAGGAAACTCATCATCCTTACCTTGATTAGTGTCCACCAAGTGTAGCCTTAGCTTTCCCCTTCACAAACTCACCAACACTTCACTAACTAAACACTCAAAGGTGAGTTTAATCGGTTTATTTCTTTTGTTTTCTCACTTTGTAGTTGAATTCAAGAAGAAATGAAGAAATCTTCCCTTGGTGTTTTTCCCTTCTTTCTCTCGGCCAAGGAGTGCAGAAATGAAGAGGAAAGTGAAAAATTTTGGAGTTAAATAGAAAGACCAAGTCTTGGTCAAGAAACTCTAGGGTGGCGACACTTGTCGCCACCACCACCTTTCATTTTTCTCTTTCTTTTCCTTGCTATTTGAAGCCTCAATTTTCGGTCAAAGCAGCTGCCAAGTAAGAAGATATTTTGCTCAAAAGTAAATAAGCTTGTATGGTAAGAAAAATGGTGGTCAAGTGGTGCGTTCAATCGGTAGTGCGCGGGACCCGCCGATTCGCGCCGTTTTTTTAAAAACACACGTATTAGGGTTTTTACTTCCCATTCACTAACCTTATATCATTGCTACTAGTCACATATTATTTCTCACTTAAAAGTCACTTTTATCACCAAATTTGATCCTTGCTCCGTACCGAAAATTCATCCGGCGAAAATCGCGAAAACCTTAATTTTGCTCCAATCTTGAAACCAAAAGTGAAACCCTACTTTCTAGGTTCATTGGCATTATTGTGGGGTGATTGAGTAGTAGGGCCATTATAAATTGGTATTTGTCAAAGAAAAGGGAATTTTTAAGAAAAATATAAGGAATTTGCACGGCTTCTGGCCGGATTCTCCACAAAACACTATTCACCAGAAATTTTTCCCTTTTCTTCTGCCTCGGGGCGTCACAAAGAGGCAGATTGTAAGCTCAGTGACTATGCTAGCCAGAGGCGAAAGTGGGTTTTTTGTACGGTAATTTGTTGGACAAAGCCTCCTCCCAATTTTGTTAAACTTAATACAAATGCTAGATGTGCTCAATGGAAAGGCTTTTGGAGGGGGGGTCCTGAGGAGCCATGAAGGTACTTTGATAGCTACTTTTTACAAAGAATTTGGCGACTTTGATGTCTTCAAAGCGAAAAGGCTGTCTTTGCTTTGTGGTCTCCAATTCTGTGCTCTGCGAGAAGTTGGAAATTTGTTAGTTGAAGTGAATTCAAAAACATTGGTGACTTTACTTAATTCATCTGCTATAAGTTGGTAGCCGTTGTGTAATTACGTTCGTCAAATCCGTCGGCACTTGTTCTCATTGTCAGCGTCACTTAGTCATGTGTTTCAAGAAGCAAATTTAGTGGCAGATGCACTGGCAAGCTTGCAACTCGATACGGACAAGGTATTTACTGCAATTCAGCAACTTCCAGTTAGGGTTCGATCTTTATTATATATGGACTGTATTTCTTTTCCTTTTGTGCGTAGTAGGGTTATCACAAAGTAGTTCCATTATTTTGTTGTTTTTGAAGCCAGGCATGGTCCCCTAAAACTTTGTACTGTTTATATTTTGAATAAATTTGGGGTTGACTTCCCTCCCCTGTGAACGGGGTTTGTCGAGAAAAAAAAAAGAGTGACTCATTTATGAAGTAATTAAATAGTGTCAAAGTATAGTAATCCATATTCAAAGTACTACGATAACCTTCAGTTTAATGATGACTTATATAAAAGTCACTTAGAGATTAATGCTCGATCATTTTAAAAATATCTCTATGCTGAACATTTTGGTGAACTTGATCATCTTATCAAAATCTTATATGCTAATTTAGATATCTCATATCATACATAATAGATGAATTCTATTGTTTCCATATAGAAGACACATGGTATATGCTAGTCTATTTGTATCAACTATGTCCTTTCTTATTAATACTATGACTAGAAATTTAAGAATAAAATTTAATAATAATCAAGTGAACCTCATCATCATAACCTTTATGATTTAATCGATTAACTTTATTCTAAAGATTTTGTCATTCAAACGTAAAACATATACAATCGAAATGATAAAATTGTTATTCATTGATTACATAAATATAAAAGAACATAAAAAATCTCTAAAATTCTATTGGTTTCAGGGCATATATACTAACAATTTCTAACTCGTACTAGAACCAATCATTCATCAAATGAATTGGCTTACATGACTTTTATGTAATCTATTGGTGCAAGGTTTTAGCAACTGAATCAACTATGAAGGCCATTGGCGGGTATTTTTTCTATATTCACTTTTATTCCTATCAATAATTTCTCAAATCATATGGTAACATCTTAACAAATATATGGATTCATGATTAGATCTTGATTCTTTTGTTTGAACAAATTTCAATTGTAGTCACAATACAAGATAGATGACTTTTAATGCAGAGAACCAATCTAAGTTCAAAATTGAACTTTTGATTCAAATGCTTCCTTTTATCACTTCATAAAGCAATCTATTAAGAATCTAGTTGTAGAAACTTTAGTTGTATTTTGCTTAAAACTCTTTCAATACAAACCACTGATTGTTATGAATAAATACATAATTTCTTGCAAATTATTTTTGTAAGACTATTTGCAAATATATTCTCAAAATTTCAATTTTAATTCTGTATGTATCAAAGGAGATATTGGGTTTAATCGTTTTTCCTTAATTTCATGTAGAAAATTTTGGAGCATAGCTATACTCGTTCCATATATAATATATCATATACATTCTAAATAAAGAAAGTACAATAGTTCTCACTAAACCACATACAATTACAAAGCCTATCCACACAAAATGAACCTCTTTAATTATCTCATCAAAACGGATGATGCAACAACTCATAGAGGTTTGCTATGTTGATATTACGAGATGTGGAAACCTTTGAATTGTGTTAAACATACAACCATTTGATACTTCCATTTAAGGAAAGTTGTTTAATGTCTATAAACCATATTATAACTTATAACTAAAGCAAGCAAATCTAAATGAATTTCAACGTATCAATTAGTTAGAAAGTTTATTTAAGATAAATAAATTTAATGTTAACCCTTCTATTAATTTGCTTTGTCGGTAATAAATTTACCTTTCATATTACTTTTTACTCTAAAAATTCTCTTACACCTAATAGGTTAATAGTCTTAGGTAGATGGACAAAGGTTAATTTCTTTTTATCAGATATGGTATTCATTTTAGATTTATGTCACTTAATCATCTCTATAAGTTATGAAAAATATTCAAAAGTCAATAGGGCGTTATCTTCCTCTATGACCAAAACATCATGATTCTCCATAAGAAATCTATATTTCTAAAGAATTATAGATACCCTTTTAGACTTATAAAACCTTTTGCTATGCTTCATCATCATGAAATGAAAATTCCATTTTTATGCCTTTGTTCAACATCTTTTATGGCACTTGAAACTCTTCAAATCCTAGGTTCTATATTATTCCTACTGGTTCTATATTATTCCTACAGGATGGTTGGGAGGGAACTCTCGAATATTTTGATGTGGAATCATATGTGTTGTTTTATTTGACTTGTTTAGTTCCCTTCTGAAATTGTACTTGAACTTGTTATGTATTGTGACTAGCTTTGTTTGTAGCAATTTAAATGGTTATATAATTTGCATTATTGCGATATATTTGGTACTATTATGATATAATATGAAAATAAATGTGCATTTAATAATGTAGAAAGTATTATTATTCATGTGTATAACTAGTCATTATTCAAACATGTATAGAACTATTGTAAGTCGATATGTAATCTAGGGAGCGATGATGTCGAGGGTAGGCTTAGACAACACTAAGAACAAAGGGAGGACCAAGAAGCCTTGACTGCTTCAGCCCGTGAAGTAGGGGCTGATCTGGGAAATCAGAAAGCCATGACTTTAAATTGTATGATGGACCTTATAGAAAGGTTAGCGACCTAGTAGGATCGAGAACCAAGACCCGAACTAGAACAACAGTCCAAGGATCAGAGATAGGGGAGGACAAAACTTTAGAGTGTTTTCAAAAATTTTCTTCACCTAAGTTTTTAGAAAGTCTTGACTTCAAGTGGCTAAGAATTGGGTTGAAAATATGATAAACATTTTTCCCGCACTAAGGTATTCAGAGGAAAGATAAGTGACATTTGCGATGTTTCAGTTTGAGGGAGCGGCTCTCGCTCCTAGTGGAACATTATAAGAATAAAGTGGGAGAGGGAGCGAGTTCCTTGGATCTGGACGAACTTTTGTGATGCCCCCACTTCTCCCTAGGGCGAACCCATGGGTATCCGCGGAACGCCTGCCTAGCTCTCGCCAGGACTCGATACGAATCCAATTCAAACTTAAGGATAAACAACCAATAATAAAAGTCGAAGCAAAGAAAAGTCGCTTCCTTAATGGAACATTCAAATCTTACATCATAAGTTACCAAAAGTACATCAACTTTCCCCAAAAATACAACCACTAGAAGTCGACTAATCAATTACATCCAAAAATTCTAATCAAAAGTAATCAGGTCGGCTTCTCCAAAATCTTTCCATTTCGAGCTCCTGTTAAGGAAAACAAACTAATGGGGTGAGCTAACGCTCAGTAAGGCCAAGAAAAGCATTCAAACACCTAATAGAGTAAGTACAAGAGAGCATGAATGAGAAATCGAGACAATAGTAAAGCTAGAAGTTTCAAGTAATTAACATTTCAAGTAGGAAAAATAAACAGAAACAATTAAGGATACTGGAGCTCTCAAGAGCTAAATCCACGCAGTTGGGTCAAGGTCTTGATCCAAATCCATGTTGACTCTCCGTCAACCGAGTAAGTACCATAGACTCCACTTTCACCAAATTCCGTCCACCATTACACCCCCTAATCGGGCCCGAACATCAAAAGTTTTGATATTACTCGAGTATATCGTGGCAATACTATGCGAGTATGCCAAGTAAGATCTCTCCAATAGATCAAGCTTTATGATTTCTCAGGGTTCACTAAGCTTCTCGACCAAGCCCATGCCGGCTCGAGTCGCAAGGTTGGCCGACGAGTTTTGGGCAACCCCCACGATTACACGTAGAATAGTCGATGAGGCTCACTCCAATCGACATCCAAGTTCAAATTTAATACAAATCAAGTTCAAGTAAGTTAAGTACTAAGTCAAATAAAGGAGAGCGAGTGCGATAAAATACACACTCGCCTCATCAAGTTATGTTCACGTATACAAGTAAGATTAATCAAGCAAACACAATAATTCATGCACTTGACACTCACCAAGTCAAAACAAGTGAGTAAATAAAGTCTTTAGTTGTCCGCTCCGAGATTCCCTTCAAAATCCTCTTGAGCGCCTGAAGAAATAGTGATCAACCATCACTCACATATACTCACAACCACTTAGCATTCAAGGAAGAAAGTACACTCGCTTAAAATTTAAGACAATGTCTTAAAAGAGCTTTAATCCCTCGAAAATCGAGATTCAAAAATGAGGATTTAAAGTCACAAGGGAACACTTGTATCATCCATGAAATCAAGTTTAAAATGGTCTATCAATATCGAAAGAAAGTGAAAAGTTCTTAAAAGCTCATTTCCTACGAAATCGGAAATTTTCAGCTTTGCGCGACAAAACTTGGAAAATTAGATCTTGAGTTTGGTACGTCTAAAAATAGAAACTTTACACCATTGGAAATTAGATTAAAAGTACTAAAACTTCCCAGAAAACACTTTTCCAAGATTCTAACCAGAAAGCATTCATAATTCAGCTCAAAGTTGCTGATTCATGAAGACAAGATAGAACCAGTCTTGGTTTTTCAGCAATGTTTGGAAATTCGGCAAAATTCACAGAAAGTGAATCAGCCTCTGAAATTTATAACACAATAAGGGTCCCAAATAAAGTTCCAAACACAACAAGCAGAACTAATTCAGAGTTTTGAGCAACAAGATATAACAGTTTGAAGTTGGTTGATTTTCGTGACCTGATCAGTGGATTTCCAGTTTTGAAGAGCAATCTTTGGGGCATTATTTGGGTATCAAAATGATATTGAAATTATGCCAAATTTGGTACACTTAAACTTCCATATATGGACTACCTCTCTATCAAAATTTAGGCAAAAACTCACATGGGAAGGCAGTTAACGAAATGGCCAAAGTTTGTGAAATTTCTCAAAGGTAATCTGCCAACCTATCTCTCTTTCTTTTTCAAAAGTTTTGTCCAACGAAATCAGCCCCAATTCACTCCATTTTTGAAACCAAGTTTCCAGAACATTTAATGAGCAATTGATGGGTCAATGACACTAAAATTTTCGAAATCAAACACCCTAAAACAGAATTGACCATTCGGTCAGCAGGGAAGAGAAAATTTTCTAGTTTCCAGCTTTGACGAAGTTTTGAAATCAAACCAAATCTGACTCTACAAAAATCCAAATTGAGAATGGTTTATGGAGTTAGAAACTAGGTTCAAAATGCTACAATTCATCAGAAGGCATCGTTCTGAAAATCGTTTCGCAAGTGGAACAAAATCGAGCCACAAGATGCAGCTTCCCAGTTTCATTCGGACAAATAGGCAAAGCAGGACAGTCCACTTTTCCGATTCATCACGGTTTGATCAAAATGAATTAGCCGGGGATTCTTATACCGTTTGAAAGCTCTTGATGTCTAGTTTCGAATGCCAAAAACGGCACTCAATTTCGACTTTTGTATAAAGAGTTATGTTCAGACAAAGAACCACTGTCCGGTTACCCTGCTAGCGAATTTCCAGATTTCAAACTTTACCAAAAAACCATTCGACATGATTTTTGAAAGAAGCTTTCTACATACATATATCCATCAATTTAACAGCCAACCAAGCATCAAAATTTCGAATTAAAAGCAGAACAACATGAACAGAATTTCGGCCAGCTTTCTCTTCACAAGTTTTCCAACTTTCTCTCCACTTTCTAACCATAATCATCTCATTCATCACATAAACAACAATAATCAAGTAATATAGCTTCAAATCAGCTACCTAAAGGCCTCCTCAAGACATCTAGCTTAGGATTTAAAGCAAGATAAATGTTTCCTCAAGTCCGTTAGCCTATAATTGCGATTAGGGTTTCAAACCCATGAAAATCAAGCTCCAATCTTGGCAAAATTTGAAAGATGAAAGGAGATAAAAGGGTTACCCTCTCCAAGCTTTAAACCCTAGTAGTAAGTGAGTGTTCCTCCAATTTTCCACCTAGAAACTTCACAAGAGTGCGTCTTTCTTCTTGCTAGAGTGGAATTCCAAGAGACTTGGAAGTTGGATGATGATTTGCAAGCAAAATGGAAGCTAGAAGAATGGAGTTTTTCTTTCCCTTCTTCCTCCTTAGGGTCGGCCGAGAGAGAGAGGTGAGAGTGAGGGAGTTGAGTGATGAATCTTGTGAGGGAAGATTGAATGAAAAGTAGCCATTAAGTTTGCCAAAAGTCAACTTTTAATAGTGCGAAATAGTGTCGTGCACTACCACTTCCTCTCTTGCTTGATACACTTATGCACTAATCCTCCAAGGTAGTTCCTCTAACATTTTAATTACTCATACTTACGAGTCTAATGCTAATTCCTCAAATCTCCAATTAATCAGACCGATGCGACATACGAGAAACTTTCGACGCGAACGCGATAAAAGCTTAATTTTAACTAACTCACATCTAATCCCCCTATTAACTTTTCTTAGTCTACTATTGACCATTCTTAATTTTTCAAGATTATTGCACTCTTGGACCGAATATCGCCTCGAAAAATGTGTATTCGTTATTCCTTACGAGACGAGCCGTAGAAAAATTAAATTTTTGCTAACAGAACGTTTTAAAAATATAAGTGAGACATTGTTCCATGCAAACGGATTCGAAATGGTTGAAATAAATTATTCGGAGAAAACGGGTGAAGAAATAATTAAATAAGCCAGTAAAATAGAATTAAAGTAAGTAAAATTCAAGTCCTCACAACTTTACCCAAGAGTTTAATGAGAAGTATGTTCCCTCTCTTATTCAGGAGAAGCGAGAAGATGAATTCATACGACTTCATCAAAGGACAATAAATGTTACTGAGTATGAAGCATAGTTTACCAAATTGTCCAAATTTGCCCCAATTGATCACCATAAGCAAAAGAGGAAATAGCGATTCATTTAAGGACTGAATCTAGAAATTCAGGAAGTCTTAGCCATAGTCCAAATAAATACTTTCGCTGAGGCACTAGACAAAGCTTAACGGGTTGAAAATGTAAAGTCTCAACTTAAAACCTTTCAAGCACAAAAAAAGGGTATGGCAAGCAGTTCTGGAAAGCCAAGAGGAGACGCCCCACTACCTAAGTTTGTGAGAGGAATGGGTGGAGATTCCCATCATAGACCCAAGGACAATCAGGAGGAATTCAGTCAAGAAAAACCTCGTAAGGAGAAAATAACCATGAGGAAGATAGTTTGGAGGAGGCCCGAAAAGAAATCAGACATCAGCATCCCGTCCAATTTGTGGGTATTATGGAAAGGCTAACTATTTGAAAAATGACACCTAGAAAAAGGGGTGGAGTGCTTATTGTTGACTTTGGTCCCTAACTTTTGATGTTTACAAAACAATGAATAATACTAATATCTTTTCAAGAAATACTTTCAGTTATGAAGCAAATCAGATTCAAAGATTAAGCACATTTGAAAGGGACAAAATATGCTGAAGCTGTCGGACGCTCAAGAAGATAGGATCGGACGTCCGATGCTCCTTGCGCAACTTCGGACGCATGAAGAACTCCATCACCGAACGTCTGAAAGAATTAAGACATTCCACCTAGCTTACTGACCTCTTTCGGACGCAAGCATCGGACGTCCGATAGGATCCTTCAAAGTCGACGAAACCATCGGACGCTGAATATGTCTCCACCGGACGTCCGATAGAAACAAGATGATTTCTCAAATCTCTTTGTTTACTGTCGGATGCACAAAGAGCTTGCACCGGACGTCCGATAGAAATAAGATGATTCCTCAAACTCTCTATCTGCTGTCGGACGCAAGCATCAGACATCCGATAGTAACGGACGTCCGATACTCCCAACGGTTAGCTGACTGTTCAGCTACTTTCTATCCGTTGGAAGCATTAATGAAGCACTTTTTTGGTTTCCTATAAATAGAGTATGGCCAGAAACTTCAAACAACTTTTGCACATTGAAGATACAAAAGATCAAGAGTAGTTTTAGTGAGAAAACACTCTCCAAAGAAGATTTGGAATTTGAGCACAAGTCAGGAATTTTCCAGATTTGAAAAGCAAATTTTGGAACATCATTTGGGTATCAAAATGCTCTTAGAATAACACCAAATTTGGTACAATTCAACTTCCAAATGAGGACTACTCCTCTATCAAATTTCACATAAAAACTCGGACGGGAAGATAGTTAACAAAACTACCAGAGTTTGGGAAATTCTTAAAGCAAATCTGTCTTATTGCTTTCTTTTCCTTTTTCAATCATTTTGCCCAATGAAATCAACTCCAATTCTATCCATTTTTAAACCAAGGTTCTAGGAACACTTAATAAGCATTTGAAAAGCAATGGATATCAAGATTTTTGAAACAAAATGCCCAAATCAAACCTAACCAGTCGGCTATCAAGAACAAAGTGTTTTCCAGATTTCCAGCTTTGGACAGTTTATAAATTGAACCATATCTCCCTCAATACAACTTGAAATTGGGAATGGTTGGTGGCATTGGAAACTAGAATCAAAACTATACATTTCATCAGAACAAGTCGTTCTCAAAATCAGTTCATAAGTCAGAGACAATAGAGCCACAAAATGCAGCTCCTACCTTCTCTCGAATAGACCATCAGAACAGGACATCAAACTCTGCCGAATCACTACGGCTCACTCATTTCGAACTAGAAAGTGAATTTTATACCGTTGGAAAGCTACCAACGTCTAGTTTCAAATGCCGCAAATGGCACTTGATTTTGACTTTTGCATAAAGGGTTATGCTCGATCAAAGTGGTACTGTTCAGACTGCCAGAACACATTTTTCAGTTTTCTTCAAATTTCGAAATTTCAAGTTTTGCTCAACCAATTCAAATGATTTTCAGTAGAAACTTTCTACACACCATATACAACCTATATCAACCAATTTCACAGCAAAACAACCCACAAAAATTCGAAAGGCTGGTATGAAAAGCACTGGACAGATTCAGCCAGTTCTAGTTCCTCTCATTTCTCAACTTTCTCTGCATAATCTTTCCATCTACACACATAACAATCATATTCAAGCAATTACACCTCAAGCCTGCTACCTAGAGGTCACCACAAGACCGCTAACCTAACATTTAAAGTAAGAAATTAAACTTCCTCAAGTCTTCTACCTAGATCAAGCTTTGGGTTGCAAACCCTTGCAAATAAAGCTCCAATCTTTGAAGAAAAATGGAAGGATTAGAGGAGATAATGGATACCTCTTGAACTCTTGAAAAACCAGAAATTTATCACCACAAAAGCTCCAAGAAAACCGCAAGATGAAGCCTTTCACCAAGCTAGAGTTGCTCTCCAAGTTATATGTGAGTTGTAAGAAAAATTTGAGGTTAAATGGTAGCAAGAATTTGAAGTAAAAATGGTGAGCTTTCTTCCTTCTTCCCTTGAGGGTTTGGCCGACCAAGATGGAGAGGAGAGAGAGTGTGGTTGGTGTTGTGAAGCTTCTCTTGGAATCTTGAGGGATTCGTGGCCAAAAAATCCTACAAAAGTCAACTAGGAATAGTACGAGCGCAAGTTTCGTATCGCCGTTTTCTCTCGAGTTTGTTTCACTTATGCACTAAACCTCCAATGTAATTCCTTTAACACTATAATTATTCACCCTTAGTAGTCTAGTATATGTTTCTCAAATCTCCACATAGCCGTTCCGGCTCGATTTACGCGAACTTTCGATTCACGCGCGATAAAACGGAATTTAAAAGAAATTCATGTAACGATGATATAATTAACTAACTCTAGGGTAAATAATTATAAAAATAACTATTTTAAAAAAAATTGAGTCCTCAAATCTCCAAGACTATTGCACTCTCGAATCGAATATTGCCTCAAAAAACGTGTATTCACTATTTCTCGCTAAACGAGCCGTAGAAAAATTAAATTTACGAACGGGACGTTTTAAAAATATAAAAGAGACATATTTGCATACAAATGGGTTTTAAAATGAATGAAATAAATTATTCAAAATAAACGGGTAAATAAATAATTAATTAAGTCATTAAAATAATATAAAAGAAAGAAAATAAAAATTCGGGTCCTCACATCCTTCCCCTCTTAAAAGAATTTCGCTCTCAAAATTCATACCTTGATCTATGAACAACCCTAAATACTTCTTTCGGTCTCCTCTTCAACTTCTCAAATTGTTTTCTCGATTCCATAATCTCTTTATAAAACCTTCATTAAAGGGATTTGCTGGCGTTTTAACTCCTTCACTTTTCGATCAAAATCTTTACTGGCCCTTTCCTCGCATGACCATTTTTCATCACTCCTACTTCTCCCATTCAAAACTCACACTTATTGAACTTAACTATCCTCAGGTACCGTTCGTGATCTTATCACAGGTCTAGAGGTGTGGAGCAATAGATTAAATATACATATAAATCGTAAAATCAATTAAAAAACAAAGTAAATTTTCATATGTCATAAAAGATCATAATAGTTACATTAAGTTAAAATAAATTCATCAAATTATTTCAAAAGAAAAGGGGAAACAACAAGATCAAAACGTGCTAAGTCGCAATATACAACAAAATGATGTCATCCCCTATACAAAAGATTAAAACCTCTAAAAGTGCCAGTCTATGCTAGGGTAAAATTACAATCCCTATTTGTCGAGTGGAGTCAGATTCACCCCTACTCATAGAGTTTTCACTACTTCGATCCCTCTTACAATCAATAGCATTAATCACTCCTTCTGGCACTCGACTGATTTGCAGTGGATTTAGCAGGTTGTTGAGAATTTCCTTCTCCCTTAGAAGCTCTAGGGCAATTCTAAAACTTATGCTCGGTACTATCGCATCTCAGACATTTTTCTTCCTTTCTCCAACACTCGGCCTCAATGTGGTTAATCTTGCCACAGTATCCACAAGTTATGTGAGGAGTCACGGCTTGACCAGTTTGAGATTTCCCCTTTTGTTGACCTTGCCTACGCTGATTTCCATTTGGCGGGGCTTCACTTGATGGAATTTTTCGGGTTTTTCAGGCATCTTCAATCTTCCAGCCCCTTTTCCCATTTTAAGGGGTTGGGTAGATCTCTCGGACTGTTTAGGGGTATAGCTTGAGCTATTCCTCTTTCTAGCATGAAAAGTCTTAGATTGAAACTTAGCATTCTCTACCCTCTGTGCCTTATCCAAGGCATCCGTAAAAGTGGTAATCTGGGCAGCTGCTAAAGATTCTTGGATTTCTACATTTAACCCCTGAATAAACCTCCTTATCCTTTTCCGTTCAGTGACTACAAGCTCAGGGGTAAATTTGGAAAGTTTGGTGAACCGCTCCTCATACTCGGCCACACTTAATAATCCTTGTTTCAACTTAATAAAGTCATCCTCCCCTTTTTCTTGTATAATTGGCTGGAGAAACTTGACATTAAACTCGCTCTCAAAGTTTACCCAAGTCCAAGGGGTTTGTTCTCTTTCCCACTTTTCACTAACAACATTCCACCACGACTGTGCTGCCCCCTCAAATTGAAAAACGATAAAATTCACTTGCCTTTCCTCGGTATAATCTAAAGCAGCAAAAATATCAACCATCCTTTTAAACCAATTTTCCGCTACCTTGGGATCAGACCCTCCATGAAACTTAAGTGGAGCGAACTTCAAGAATCGCTCTAGGGCTCTATCCTAACCCCTCTCTTGGTTCCAAGATTGGTTGACTAGTTCAGGTCCTTGGCGCTCAACTAAGCGCTCGAGAATATCGGTCATGCAATTAATGGCCGTAGCCACTTGGTCACCCCCTTCGTTTCTAAGGTTTTGGTTTGGTCCAGTCGCGGACCCCTCACCTCTCTCAGGAGTGCGAGGTTGCCGAAACCCACGCCCACGCCCCCCTCCACGTCCTCACCGACCCATTTTGCAAGGTTCTAAACGCATAATAAAAGTGAAAATTATAAGCGCATGAATTGAAAAACATGTACACATTGCAAGAACACTTTAAATCACGGCATTTGCTTATGCCAGAAGTCATGTCACATGTCAATGTGCATACAACTAGTTAATAGTACTATCAAATACAGGTCATAGGCAACTAAGTGTCACAAATATAGGAGTACATGCAGGCAAAATACAAAAGGTCTCACGGCGAGCACCACCCCTACTATCCTAGGCAGGATCAAAAAGAAAAATTATAAGCCAAGTTAGGGACAGAACTAGAAGAATCCACGATACCAAGCCACATCATTTGAATGATGATAAATTTCAAATTCCATTCAAAAGCCTAAGTTACTTTCTAAATTCTTAGGCTAAAATTTCCAATGAATACAAGTTTCCTCACTAAATTCAAGGTAAAAGTTCTTATACAGGTTAGGATAATAAGTCAAACCAAAAGAAGTGCAAAAGATGTCTCATTTTCAAGTTCAAAGTGGAGTCCAAAATTGTTCAAATGGTTCAACATTTCTTCCGAAATTTCGGCAAGCAAAATAGTGGGGAAAGCAAGGTTTCTAACCCTTAAACTCACCAGATGGCCATTTAGATTTCCTAATCTTAACTGACCTCCAACCTAACTTGAAGATTAAAATCTTACAGTGTTTTGTGAGCAAAAATTGTGCTACAACTTCAAGCACCAAGATCACATTGCACTTAATACACAATCAAATTCCACAGTCTGGTATCCTAAACTTTTAAACCTAGGATACACTACAAAGATGTGAAGCCTAAACTCTGATACAAACTGTGATGCCCCCACTTCTCCCTAAGGCGAATCAAAGGGTATCAGCGGGACGCCTGCCTAACTCTCGCCAGGATTCGGTACAATTCAAATCCAAACTTAAAGATAATACCCGATAATACAAGTCCAAGTAGAGAAAGGTCACTTACTTAAATAAACTTTCAAATCTTACATCACAAATTCACAAAAGTACATCAACATTCCCAAAATATACAATCATTATAATTCGACTAGTCAATTACATCCCATGATTCTAACCAAAAGCAATCAAGTCAGCTTTTCTCTCCAAATCTTTCAATCCAACCCTGTTAAGGAAAACATAGCCAATGGGCTGAGCTGACGCCCAGTGAGGTCAAGAAAGGCATGCAAGCGAATAGTTCAAATAACAATAACATTTGTATAATAAATAAAGCTATAAAATTCAAGTAATTCACGATTAACAATTAAACACACTTGAGTAGGATACAGGAGTTCTCAAGAGCTAATTTCCAATTGCTTTGCCCAAGTTCGATCCAATACCTCCACGTGATGACACTCTATCAATCGGATAGGTATTTAACTCTGTAGAACTTCACTTACTCTATTTATGGTTCTGAATCGACATGAGAGGTACCCCCCACCCGAATCGGTGTGGTACATGCTACCGATCAGAGAAATAAGTGGTCGATGAGACATCGCTCCAATCGACTTATATTTTGATTATGGTTCTGAGTCAATATGAGAGGTACCTCCCACCCGAAATGCTGTCCGTTTATTTTCTTGAAGTTTGAATAAGTAAAAGTGGGATTTGAAATGTGATTTGGGGATGCGTTGGACTTACTTTTCTTAGACTTACTTAGGTCCACTTTAGTAGTGTTATTTGAGCTAGATTCCATTTGAACTCGTACTTTTCCACAAGGTGAATGTGACAACCGTTTTAAGCATGATACTTAGTTACAAATGTCAAGTTTTGAACTTCAAATATTTATTCATTTTCTTTCCGAAACAAAGAAGAGTTGCATAGGGTTTCTCGGCCGCAAAACCTATTTTATCAAGCGAGGGTTTAAGTGTGAATTTAGGGTTGGTTTATCTTCCTTTTCATATGATTTTACTCAAAACACTTGTTATACGTTATTTCTGTGCATATGAGTTAGTTTCGGACCAAACGAAGAGCTTTACGAAAATTTGAAAACAACTGTCTTTTCATATCCAGCCGTATATCCCGCCAACTCTTGGCCGGATTGACAGGGGAAGAAGAACAAAAATTGGGATTGCTCACTGCCTTGAATCCGGCCGAGAATCCGGCCGGATATCCGGCCAAGTTCTAGCTGGATTGTGACGTGACACTGTTCATTTGTTTTCCGCGGGAATTTTCTAAAAACTTTTTTTGAGTATAGTTTTGTGGTTGGTTTGGGGAAACTCTTAGTTACTCATGTTCTTTAGTTTAAATGTACTCTTTTCACTTTAAAATTCATATTTGTATATTGTACTAGTACGTATTCGAATTTCTTTGAATCACTTAAGTCTTTGATGGTTGAAGCATAATGTGTTCTTTTGATTATATTAAGGTTCCTTGGTGATTGAGGGTATCACCCGGAAGAATACTTTGGACGTTTTTTTGTTTAAATAGGTGAGTGTTCTTTGTTTGTTATATTTCCATTAACTATATGATTTGTTGTGATTTGTTGTGGATATTTGGTTAAATGATAAATATTTGTTAAAAATGAATTTTGTTAGGCGAGTGTGTACTTTATCGCACTCGACCTAAATGAAATATGAAATTTTTAATGTTTAAGTGATTAAATGTTAGTTGTGCATGAATGTAAGCCTTTTGGCTGAAGTTGGCCCTTGTCCTTCATTGCCGGTCGACTCGAGCCAGAAGCGGACTCGGTCGGGCGATTTGGTGACTCTGGGTGAAAGTTTGGTATACTCGAGTATTACCACGTTGTCGGGTAGAGTCTGGCCAATGTCCAGAAGGGGGAGAAAAGAAATGAATGAACGAAAGGAGGTTTTCAATTACAAATGAAATTTTAAATATTAGAGGAATAAGGAAATGAATAGAGAAGGAAAGAACGAAAGGCTCCACGTGAGCATGTATCCTTTTAATGAATGTGTTATCATTGTTTTATATTGTTAATGTTTCCTGGATTACTTGTTATTACATGACTAATGTCCTTGTTTAAGTTGATTATGTGTCTAAAACCTCACTGAGCTTTTAGCTCATTCCGTTAGTTTTGTTTTCCTTAATAGGGGATGCGAGCAAGGACGAGAGATCTGTACAAACTAGTCTAGTCTAGTTCTTTTGAATTTTTGTAATGGTTCTCGCCCTAACGCTTGTTAAGGGTTGGATGTATAAAGAATTGAGAACCTTTGTATATTTGAGTTGTATCCCTTTTGAGATAGAAATGTATATAAGTAGATGTTTTAAGTTTGGAATTATTGTTACACTTGTTCTTGTGGTCTTATTTTCATTTTTACTTGAGGTGTATGAGTGAGTCCCGGCGAGAGTTGGACAGGCGGTCCGCCGAACCCTTTGGTTAGCCTTAGGGGGGAGTGGGGCTGCCACAGGTGATATCAGAGCCTGCTTCGCGTGATCTCTGCGCGGAGTGAGCTTGAGCCAAATGGTGAATAAGTGTGAAGGACTAAGTGCTCTTTTGAGCATAAGCTATGAATCATGAATTGTTATAATCCTTAAATCATTATCATGGTATTTAAGGACAATAGATATGGACGTCAGGTAGGAATCTCGATTGTAGATAATTTACTCTTGGGACTGGCCAATTCGAGATGTGAATTATCTTATTTCGGATTCTTGTACCCGAGTACTCTTGAGTTGAGGGCGATACTAAGTACTTGAGAATTTCATTCTCGGGAACATGATCAGGTTCGTGTTTGGCTAGAGTTAGTACAAGAGATCAACGGGCGCCTAGTTCGGATAGAAAGTGAAGTAAGAGACCGGACGGGGGTGATTTTAACTGAGTGTGGACGACAAGTCGCGTTTTCTTTCGATTTGCCCTTGCATTGTTCCTACACGTCTTTTGCCTGTGGTATGTTAATACCTACATGTATAGTACTTGCTGCCTTTGACTATTTGTCTAACTTGAGATGTCTCTTTGTGTATATGGTGTGTCTCCTTGTGTATTTGGTGTGAGATATCTTGTTGTTTTAGTCAATTTATTTCGTTATATACTAAATCACCTTTTGGAAAGAAAAAAAAAGAGAGAAAAAGGGTATGGAAGGGAGACGTAGTCGGGGACGTGGTCGTGGCCATGGGACTAAGCGAGCTCAAGAACCGAGAGAAGAAAGAAAAATAGTGGCCGAGCAAGAACATGGACCGAGGGTTGAGACCGGAGATCAAATGGCGACGGTGATACAACAAATGACAAATATCCTAGCACGACTGGTAGATCAACAAGGCCAAATGCCAGTGAATCAACCCCGGAATCCAGAGATAGGAGAGGATAGGGCTCTTGAGAGGTTCCAAAAGTTTCTACCTCCGAAATTTCATGGAGGGCCTGATCCGGATATAGCTGAACAGTGGTTGGAGGCAATGATTAACATCTTCGCGGCTTTAAACTACACGGAGCAAAGACAAGTGAACTTTGCTGTATTTCAATTCGAAGGACCAGCCCGAGTATGGTGGAATGTTATTAAGGCAAAATGGGAAAGAGAACAGACTGCATGGACATGGACGAACTTTGTAAAGGAATTTAATGAGAAGTATCTCCCACCTTTAGTCCAAGAAAGGAGAGGGACGAGTTTATTGGGTTACGTCAGGGAACCCAGAGTGTGGCCGAATATGAGACTAAATTTACTAAACTGTCCAAGTTTGCTTCCGAATTGGTGGCCACGGAGCGGAGAAGAGTGAGACGGTTCATACAAGGATTGAATATGAAAATCCAGGAAGCTTTAGCGGCAGTTCAGGTCAATACCTTTACAGAAGCCCTTGAGAAAGCCCAAAGGATTGAGGATGCAAAGGCACAGGTAAAAGCCTTCCAAACAAGGAAAAGGGGTGCATCTGGTAGTGTATATGAGGAATCTAGCGAAAAGATAGCGCCTTCTAAAGTACAAAAAGTGAACCCTTCACCCCACCCACCATGAACATTAGGAGCACTAGATGAAAGATCTACCAAAGAAAGTCAAATAGGTCATGGGAAAATTTCTCAAGAAAGCCAAAAAGTGGCTTCTCACCTGGCCTGTGGATATTGCGGAAAGGCAAATCATAATGAGAATGAGTGTTAGAGGAAAGGGCGAAAATGTTTGATTTGTGGGAGTAGCGATCACCAAATTAGTAGTTGCCCGATGAAGCAGCTAAGGGGAAATAGTGCTCAACCACTGGATGGAACCAAATCGAAACAAGTGAATGAAAGAGGGAATCGAACAAAAGCACCGGCAAAGGTATATGCCTTAGACAACCAACAAGCTCCTGAGTCATCTAAAGGTAAAAATTTCGAGGGCGAAATTTCTTAAGGGGGAGAGAGTGTAAGAATCCAAAAATTTTCATATTTTCTAGGCATTATTTTGTTTTGCCTACATTTTTATACTTGCCTTTAAAATGTTAAATTTTCTATACATTTTTATAAGCAAGTACAGTTTTAAATCATTTTCCTAGTATAAGTTAGTGTACGTTAAAGTTGAAGTTCATTATAGACGTGGGATCCGCTAGTGCGATAAAATTTTGGTGATTAAGTGATTTTTGTGCTAAGTGTTATTATTTTACAAAGTGCTAGGAGATGATTAGAGGTTAGCTAGATGGATTAACCATTGGAAGAAAGAAGATAAGCTTGAAACACTAGAAAGGCCAAGTGTCACTACCTCGAAATTCATACCTTGATCTATGAATAACCCTAAATACTTCTTTCGGTCTCCTCTTCAACTTCTCAAATTGCTTTCTCGATTCCATAATCTCTCTATAAAACCTTCATTAGAGGGATTTGCTGGCGTTTTAACTCCTTCACTTTTTGATCAAAATCTTTACCGGCCCTTTCCTCCCATGACCAATTTTCATCACTCCTACTTCTCCCATTCAAAACTCACACTTATTGAACTTAACTATTCTCAGGTACCGTTCATGATCTTATCACAGGTCTAGAGGTGTGGACCAATAGATTAAATATACATATAAACCATAAAATCAATTAAAAGCAAAGTAAATTTTCATATGTCATAAAAGATCATAATAGTTACACAAAATTATAATAAGTTAATCAAATCATTTCAAAAGAAAAGGGGAAACAACAAGATCAAAACGTGCTAAGTCGCAATATACAACAAAAGGATTTCATCCCCTATACAAAAGATTACAACCTCTAAAAGTGCAAGTCTATGCAAGGGTAAAACTACAATCCCTATTTGTCGAGTGGAGTCAGATTCACCCCTACTCGTAGAGTTTTCACAACTTGGATTCCTCTCACAATCATTAGCATTAATCACTCCTTCTGACACTCAACTGTTTTGCAGTGGATTTAGCAGGTTGTTGAGAATTTCCTTCTCCCTTAGAAGCTCTAGGGCAATTCTAAAACTTATGCTCGGTACTACCGCACCTCAGACATTTTCCTTACTTTCTCCAACACTCGGCCTGTGAGAACCCAAAAATTTTCACATTTTCTAGACATTATTTTTTTTTGCCAACTTTTTTATACTTGCCTTTAAAATGTTAAATTTTCTATACATTTTTATAAGCAAATACAGTTTTAAATCATTTTCCTAGTATAAGTTAGTGTACGTTAAAGTTGAAGTGCATTATAGACGTGGGACCCGCTAGTGCGATAAAATTTTGGTGATTAAGTGATTTTTGTGCTAAGTGTTATTATTTTACAAGGTGCTAGGAGATGATTAGAGGTTAGTTAGATGGATTAACCATTGGAAGAAAGAAGATAAGCTTGAAACACTAGAAAGGCCAAGTGTCACTACCTCATTGGACGTTTGACTTTTGACCAAGCTTATTTAACTTTCCAAAAATCAAATTTTGACCAAAATTCCTTCATTTTTCTTGCTTCTTGGCCGAACCACTTGAGGAGAGAAACAAGAAAGAGTTCTTCCATTTTTTCTTCCAAACTTACTCAAATCTTGAGTTCTAGCCAACTAAATTGGAAACTACACCATACAAGTGCTCAACTAGGAAACTTAAAGGAGTTGGTGGAGTGATTGTGGGACGAAAGATACTAAGTTATCATTTTTCTTGAGTTTTCAAGGTATTTTGCCAAGAACTTCCTCTTTACTTCAATTAATTGCTAATTAGTGGCTTATAGTTGTTATAGATGTTGTTTTGTGGAAGATTTCATGGGTTGAGTTAGAGTTATGTTAAATTTCAATTTTAGGGTTTCAAATCTACCCTGTTTTTACAATGTGTATTCGTCCTTGAGAGAGATCGAATCAGCCCTTGCTCAAAACATGAAAGTTGTTGGTATTTGAGTTAGCTAGCTACGGGTAATATTTCAGCTCAATCGGAAACCTGTAGCTTGTTAAATGACCAAAATACCCTTGACTGCCCACAAGCCTTGTTTCACGGATAGTTTTCTGTCCTCTCTAGATTTCGATTTTTGACCATGAAAATGCATGATTTGGCTTTGGAGGTCTTCATAAGGAATGTAGGTATATGTCTTGGCTTCGAAACACCATAAGATTCGTTTCAATCCGATAAGTATAGCTTCAGTTGTGGTTGTTATGCCGAAAGGTGTTTTATCGCCTATGATTTGTATGTGAAATTGTGGTTGTTTTGAAATGTGATTTGGTGTTTGATTGTAGGATGGAAAGTGAAGAAATTAAGGTGAAATGCTGTCCGTTTATTTTCTTGAAGTTTGAATAAGTAAAAGTGGGATTTGAAATGTGATTTGGGGATGCGTTGGACTTACTTTTCTTAGACTTACTTAGGTCCACTTTAGTAGTCTTATTTGAGCTAGATTCCATTTGAACTCGTACTTTTCCACAAGGTGAATGTGACAACCGTTTTAAGCATGATACTTAGTTACAAATGTCAAGTTTTGAACTTCAAATATTTATTCATTTTCTTTCCGAAACAAAGAAGAGTTGCATAGGGTTTCTCGGCAGCAAAACCTATTTTATCAAGCGAGGGTTTAAGTGTGAATTTAGGGTTGGTTTATCTTCCATTTCATATGATTTTACTCAAAACACTTGTTATACGTTATTTCTGTGCATATGAGTTAGTTTCGGACCAAACGAAGAGCTTTACGAAAATTTGAAAACAACTGTCTTTTCATATCCGGCCAACTCTTGGCCGGATTGACAGGGGAAGAAGAAAAAAAATTGGGATTGCTCACTACCTTGAATCCGGCCGGATTGTGACGTGACACTGTTCATTTGTTTTCCGCGGGAATTTTCTAAAAACTTTTTTTTGTATAGTTTTATGGTTGGTTTGGGGAAACTCTTAGTTACTCATGTTCTTTGGTTTAAATGTACTCTTTTCACTTTAAAACTCATATTTACATATAGTACTAGTACGTATTCGAATTTTCTTTGAATCACTTAAATCTTTGATGGTTGAAGCATAATGTGATCTTTTGATTATATTAGGGTTCCTTGGTGATTGAGGGTATCACCCGGAAGAATACTTTGGATGTTTTTTTGTTTAAATAGGTGAGTGTTCTTTGTTTGTTATATTTTCATTAACTATATAATTTCCTGTGATTTGCTGTGGATATTTGGTTAAATGATAAATGTTTGTTAAAAATGAATTTTGCTAGGCGAGTGTGTACTTTATCACACTCGACCTAAATGAAATGTGAAATTTTCAATGTTTAAGTGATTAAATGTTAGTTGTGCATGAATGTATGCCTTTTGGTTGAAGTGGACCATTGCCCTTCGTTGCCGGTCGACTCGAGCCAGAAGCGGACTCGGTCGGGCGATTTGGTGACCCTGGGTGAAAGTTTGGTATACTCGAGTATTACCACGTTGTCGAGTAGAGTCTGGCCAATGTCCAGAAGGGGGAGAAAAGAAATGAATAAACGAAAGGAGATTTTCAATTACAAATGAAATTTTAAATATTGGAGGAATAAGGAAATGAATGGAGAAGGAAAGAAAGAAAGACTCCACGTGAGCATGTATTCTTTTAATGAATGTGTTATCATTGTTTTATATTGTTAATGTTTCTTGGATTACTTGTTATTATATGACTAATGTCCTTGTTTAAGTTGATTATGTGTCAGGAACCTCACTGAGCTTTTAGCTCATTCCGTTAGTTTTGTTTTCCTTAACAGGGGATGAGAGCAAGGACGAGAGATCTGTACAAACTAGCATAATCTAGTTCTTTTGAATTTTTGTAATGGTTCTCGCCCTAGCGCTTGGTAAGGGTTGGATGTATGAAGAATTGAGAACCTTTGTATATTTGAGTTGTATCCCTTTTGAGATAGAAATGTATATAAGTAGATGTTTTAAGTTTGGAATTATTGTTACACTTGTTCTTGTGGTCTTATTGTCATTTTCACTTGAGGTGTATGAGTGAGTCCCGGCGAAAACTGGGCAGGCGGTCCGCCGAACCCTTTGATTAGCCTTAGGAGGAAGTGGGGCTGTCACACGGCCTCAGTGTGGTTAATCTTTCCACAGTATCCACAAGTTACGTGAGGAGTCACTGCTTGACTAGTTTGAGATTTCCCCTTTTGTTGATCTCGCCTACTCTGATTTCCTTTTGGTGGGGTTTCGCTTGATGGAGTTTCTTCGGGTTTTTCAGGCATTTTCACTTCTCAAGCCCCTTTTCCCATTTTAAGGGGTTAGGTAGACCTCTCGGACTGTTTAGGGGTATCGCTTAGGCTACCTCTCTTTCTAGCATGAAAAGTCTTAGATTGAGACTTAGCATTCTGTACCCTCTGTGCCTTATCCAAGGCATCCGTAAAAGTGGTAATCTGGGCAGCTGTTAGAGATTCTTAGATTTCTACATGTAACCCCTGAATAAAATCCTTTTCCATTCGGTGACTACAAGCTCAGGGGCAAATTTGGAAAGTTTGGTGAACCATTCCTTATATTCGGCCACACTTAATAATCCTTGGTTCAACTTAATAAAGTCGTCCTCCCTCTTTTCTTGTATAATTGGCGGGAGGAACTTGATATTAAACTCCCTCTCAAAATTAACCCAAGTCCAAGGGGTTTGTTCTCTTTCCCACTTTTCACTAACAACATTCCACCACGAGCGTGCTGCCCCCTCAAATTGAAAAATGATAAAATTCACTTGCCTTTCCTCGGTATAATCTAAAGCAACAAAAATATCAACCATCCTTTTAAACCAATTTTTCGCTACCTTGGGATCAGACCCTCCATGAAACTTAAGTGGAGCGAATTTCAAGAATCGCTCTAGGGCTCTATCCTCACCCCTATCTTGGTTCCAAGGTTGGTTGACTGGTTCTGGTCCTTGGCGCTCAGCTAAGCGCTCGAGAATATCGGTCATGCGGTTAAAGGCCATAGCCACTTGGTCACCATCTTCGTTTCTAGGGTTTTGGTTTGGTCTAGTCGCGGACCCCTCACTTCTCTCGGGAGTGCGGGGTTGCCGAATCCCACTCCCACGCCCACACCCCCGTCCACGTCCTCGCCGACCCATTTTGCAAGGTTCTAAACGCATAATAAAAGTGAAAAGTATAAGCGCATGAATTGAAAAACATGTACACATTACAAGAACAATTTAAGTCACGGCATAGATATTTGCATAAACCAAAAGTCATGTTACATGTCAATGTGCATACAATTAGTTAATAGTACTATCAAATACAGGTCATAGGCAACTAAGTGCCACAAATATAGGAGTACATGCAGGCAAAATACAAAAGACCTCACGGCGTGCACCACCCCTACTATCCTAGACAGGATCAAAAGGAAAAATCATAAGCCAAGTTAGGGACAGAACCAGAAGAATCCACGATACCAAGCCACATCATTCGAATGATGATAAATTCCAAATTCCATTCAAAAGCCTAAGCTACTTTCTAAATTCTTAGTCTAAAACTTCCAATGAATACAAGTTTTCTCACTATATTCAAGGTGAAAGTTCTTATACAGGTTAGGGTAATAAGTCAAACCAAAAGAAGTGCAAAAGATGTCTCATTTTCAAGTTCAAAGTGGAGTCTAAAATTGTTCAAATGGTTCAACATTTCTTCCGGAATTTCGGCAAGCAAAATAGTGGGAAAAGCAAGGTTTCTAACCATTAAACTCACCAGATGGCCATTTAAATTTTCTAATCTTAAATCAACTCCAACCTAACTTGAACATTAAAGTCTTAAGTGTTTTGTAAGCAAAAACGGTGCCACAACCTCAAGCACCAAGATCACATTGCACTTAATATACAATCAAATCCCACAGTCCGGCATTCTAAACTTTTAAGCTTAGGATACACTACAAAGATCTGAAGTCTAAACTCTGATACCAACTGTGATACCCCCACTTCTCCCTAAGGCGAACCAAAGGGTATCAGCGGGACGCCTGCCTAACTCTCGCCAGGACTCGGTACAATTCAAATCCAAATTTAAAGATAATACCCGATAATACAAGTCCAAGTAGAGAAAGGTCGCTTCCTTAAATATACTTTCAAATCTTATATCACAAATTCACAAAGATACATCAACATTTCCAAAATATACAATTATTATAATTCGACTAGTCAATTACATCCCATGATTCTAACCAAAAGCAATCAAGTCAGCTTTTCTCCCCAAATCTTTCAACCCGACCCTGTTAAGGAAAATAAAGCTAATGGGGTGAGTTGACGCCCAGTGAAGTCAAGAAAGGCATGCAAGCGAATAGCTTAAAAAATAATAACATTTGTACAATAAATAAAGTTATAAAGTTCAAGTAATTCACGATTAACAATTAAACACACTTGAGTAGGATACAGGAGCTCTCAAGAGCTAATTTCCAATTGCTTTGCCCAAATTCGATCCAATACCTCCACGTGATGACACTTCATCAATCGAGTAGGTATTTAATTCTGTAGAACTTCACTTACTCTATTTATGGTTCTGAGTCGACATGAGAGGTACCTCCCACCCGAATCGGTGTGGTATATGCTACCGCTCAGAGAAATAAGTGGTCGATTGGATATCGCTCCAATCGACTTATACTTTGATTATAGTTCTGAGTCGATATGAGAGGTACCTCTCACCCGAATCGGTGTAGTACATACTATCGCTTAGTAGTCGATGAGACATCGCTCCAATCGACTGAAAATGATTTAGGGTTCTAAGTCGACATGAGAGGTATCTCCCACCCGAATCGGTATGAAACATACTATCGCTCAGGGAACCGATTACAATTGTTTATGGTACTCAGTCGACATGAGAGGTACCTCCCACTCGAATCGGTGTGGTACATGCTATCGCTCAGGGAACCGATTATTTGTTTAGGGTTTTGAGTCGACATGAGAGGTACCTCCCACCCGAATCGGTGTGGTACATGCTATCGCTTAAGGAACCGATTATAGCACTGAGACGGTATGAGAGGCACCTCCCACCTAAATTGGTGTGGTACATGCATCCGCTCAGGGCTTACGAGTTAGACATGTTTATGAACAATTACCGATCATATGTATTTCAATAACAAGTATCGCATAATTAAAAGAAAGAGAGGACGAGGACGTCCCCACGAGTATACACATAAGTCGAGGAGATTCACTCCACTCGACATCACAACATAAATATGGTTTGCAATAGTAACACTTCACTTAATTCATATAGCAATTTATTTCACACAATTCGAATATCAATTCACATAGCACAATTCAATTGTAGCATCACTTAAGGGAGAGCGAGTGCAGTAAAGTACACACTCGTCTCAACAATTCCATAATACTCAATTAACAATTCATGCATTTGATACTCACCAAATCACAATAAGGGAGTAAGTGCAAAAGATTTTTAATGATCCGCTTCAGAATTCTCTTCGAGACCTTCTTGATCGCTTGAAAAAAATGACCAACAATCACCTCACACATTTTCATAAATTCTGTGACGGCCCCACCTCCCCCTGGGCGTACCCTAGGGTTTAGCGGACCGCCTGCCCAACTCTCGTCAGGACTCACTCACTCACATCAATTAAAATAAGGTGCAACCTCAATAATAAACGAAATAATGGTTCCCAAGTTTGGAACATACGAATACATTCATTTCTATCTCAACCATCCATACAGTCCCAAATACATCAAAAGATTTAAGTTCTCAGTACATTCAACCCTAATCGAGCGACTAGTGCGAGTACAATTACAAAATTCAAAACAACTAGACTACGCTAGTCTGTTCACGTCTCACACCTTGCTCGTACCCCTGTAAGGAAAACAAATGGCGTGAAATGACCTAAAAGCCCAGTGAGGTTCCAAATAGCAAATTGACCATTATTTATAAGTACAAATTTTCGATATAGCTAAGTAACGAGTAT
Organism: Coffea eugenioides; assembly: GCF_003713205.1. Classification (NCBI taxonomy): domain Eukaryota; kingdom Viridiplantae; phylum Streptophyta; class Magnoliopsida; order Gentianales; family Rubiaceae; genus Coffea; species Coffea eugenioides. The sequence goes on from NC_040043.1 coordinate 22,165,673, forward strand.
GAAGAGTTCATAAAAGTGAGCAATAACACTTCAAGTAGCAATCTCAAAATGAGCGAGTGTAAAGTTTTAAAAAACAATAACACTACAAGTAACAATCATCTCAAAGTATAAGGATACGAATGGCTCTCAGGAGCCAAATTCCCAATGCATCACCAGGAGTTTTGATCACATAATAGTTGACACTCCGTCAATTTTCGAGTAAGTAACCAATCCAGTAGAACACCACTTACACTACTCTCCATCCACCATTCAAACCCCCTACTGGGCCCAAAATCTTCAATAAACACAGGTGGTAATACTCGAGTATACCGATTAGTCGAGGAGATATTACTCCACTCGACAATCAAGAGACCCAGGGTTCGTTACCCAATCGATCAATCCCTTGCCGGCTCGACTCGAGTAACTTGCCGCAGGGTTTCTGGAATTCCAGGAAGTGCGCACATCATAAACAAGTATATCAAATCAATTTCAACAATAAACAAGTATATATCAAATAAGGGCAAGTGCGATAAAGTACACTCTTGCCCGATCAAACCAATCATATATCATTTAATCCTATTGATCAAGTATTGGAAACAAGTGTCCAGTTCAATCAAGTATTTGGAAGTACTCACCAAAATGAAGTGCCCCTAGTAATCACGTCTGGGTTATACTCCGGGTTCGGAGTCCAAATCTGCGATAAAACTTTGGTTCAGAACTTTAAAAATCGACTAAGATTCGAAACTTAGATGTTTCGTTCAATAAGAATCAAGAAATGGAAATTCACTTGGAGAATATTCTTGAAACACTCGCTCGCTTTTCAAACTATATAACTTTGTAACATTTATACTTGGAAATGCCATTTGAGTCGAAAGTACAAGGAAAACGTATTCCTAGTAGTCATGATTGTATTTCTCAAGGGTACAAGTTCAGCCGAATCTTCACTGATATACCTCGATAAAAGAAGACACAAATATCCTAGATGGTTCAAGTAGTAATCACTCTTAACCCTTACTCAAGTCGCAAGTATATTTCTCTAGTCCTCGAGCGTAAATTTGGGCAGCATGCCCTTTGTATTTACCTAATTTTCCAGCCATTTACGGCTTTATTATTTTCCTCAACCAATCCCAAAGTCATACACAATATAAATTCATCACAATAGCCGTTCAATAGGCTCAAGGTAATACAAGTACAAAATCAAGCTAGCGACATGTGCGGAAATGAGATTTGGCAAAAGGCAGATTTGACGTGTTTTTGCGTAACAGACACAACCGAGACTACGCTTATCGGATTGAGGTACAACTTATACTGTTTCAAAGCTAAGACAAAAGGCTACAATTTTCATGAAGATCACTTAGTCCAAATTGTGACGGCCCCACCTCCCCCTAAGGCGAACCAGAGGGTTCGGCGGGCCGCCTGCCCAGCTCTCGTCGGGACTCAGTCGTTCACTACATTCCTCAAACAGATTACAAAATAAAACTCAAATATTACATCAAATTCTCCAATAATTACATGTCAAAAGCAAAGCGGAAATACTTCTCAACTATACATAAAATGATTTCCAAATCCAAATTGTACAAAACATAGGCCATCCAGTCACGTGCACAAGTACTACAAGTCCTTCCTTCGCCTTGAGCCCTGTGGAGGGGAATAAAATATTTTTGGGGTGAGCTAGAAGCTCAGCGAGTAACCAGTAAAATCCTTAAACAAATATATTTCACAATGTTGCATTTCGATCATTTCGATGATGTCATGATTCAGAGATCAAATGTTCGTTTAGTGCTCTCGTGAGCCAGGGAAATCATAGCACTTGAACACCCAACGCTCAAATAGATCATTTAACATTAACATTAACATTAAGAGGGAGCCCTTTCTTGAGCTCCAGATAAACATGAACATGAACCATAAACAGAGTGGAGACGTTGGTGTCCAGCACAAGACTTTCCCAGAACTCATTGAAGCCAAATCATGTCATGAACTCACATGCAAGCACGCATGATATGCAATCGAGTACATAATGCAAGAAACATTTCACAAGTACTTTGGAAATAGTTTAGGGTCACTCACCTCCATGGCTCAGAAACCATCCATCAAATATGTGAGGCCCCAGTCCGATCGTAAGTCGATATTAGGGTTATTTGATATTTGGTTTGGAAAAATAGGGTTTTATGGCTAGGAAGGAAACCCTAATTCGGTTAAGTTGGAAAATCCTAGTTTACGTATTATGATTATAAGGTTCAAGCTATAATTTATATTCGGTAATCTAGTGTGTGCCTTGACATAGGTTAGTAAGTTTGAATGATTAGCAAACCTCTAGTGTTGCAATATTAGAAAGTTTCAGTGGAGATTATTTATCTCCGCTTTTCCACATTTTCTTATTAGAAAAGTTCCCAGATAATTTTTATGAGTAAATATAGTTTTTAGATGATTTTTTCTTGTATCGGTTAGATTTTGAGAAAATAAGAACGGATTTCGGACGTGGGACCCACTAGTGCGAAAAGTTCGGAAAAATTCGGCCAATAAGATTAAATTTCAGATACTGTGAAAAATTTATCGGGTGTTAGGAGATAAGTAGAGGAGGTGATTTGATTGATGTGAGAGAGAAAAGAAAAGATAAGATTGCATTTAAGAGGTGACAAGTGTCACCTTCTTAGTGGTTCCAAGTTAAGATTTACTATTCCAATTTTTGATTTTTTTTGACCAAAAGGTAAATATCTTAAAAATTGCTCAAAAATTCACCATTTCTTCTCCTTGGTGACCGGCCCTCTTGTGCTAAGAAAGGAAGAAAACTTCTTCCATTTACAAGTCCCAACTAGCTCAAATCACCCAAAAATACTTGCTTCCATCTATTTCTACTCCATAAAATCTCTCTAGTTGGTGTTAGTGGTTGGTTTGGTGAAGTTTTTGGAAGAGCTAAGGTGTTCCACAACTTCCTCTCTCTTGTTTTCTTGGTAAGTGGTGCTTGACTACCCTCCTATACCTTATGAAGCTTAGGTTATGCTTATTAGTGATTAAAGTGCTGAAATTTCTGGTTTTTATCTTGGTTTGAAGTGATTTGGTGAAGTTTTTATTTTATTGATAATTTTTCTGGTTTAATTGGATTATGATGGTGTGGTTGTTTATGATGATTGGCAATGGCCTATAATGACACTAGTAGGTGTGAATAGTTGATAATTGCAATCAATTTTGGATTTGGAAGAATTTCTGGAAAATTAGGGTTCTTGGTTGAACATTCTGTCCGAAATTTTAGGTCATAGATAGAGGCCGAATTGGACTTTGCTTAAAACATGAAAGTTGTAGGTATTGATGAGGTTGAAGTGCCTACAAAATTTCAGGGCATTTGGAGTAGTATAGAGTGAGTTATGCCGTTTTTACTGTTGCTGTTTTTGGTGAACAGAATGTCCGAACTGCGATAGTAATTGTCTGTTTTGACTGGAATTGGTTTGGATTTTGTTGTTGGTGTCTTCTGTTGAAATGTAGCTTGATGTCTTAGCTTTCATATGCCTTTGGAATCAATGCTTTTGGACCTGTATAGACTGACTTGGACTGATTACAGTTTTGTGTGATTTGGGAACCTGCAATTACGGTTCTGGGTTGGTTTTCTGCATTTTGACTTAGTTGTGCTAGGATTTGGATTGAGAGGCCTTCTACATTGTTGTAGCCCCTTAAGTCCTGGATATCCCTGTAAATTTTCAGGATTAACGGAGTGGTATAACCTGAGTTATAAACGAAATACTCAGACCTGTTTTGACCGTCAAATTCTGTTCTGTTCTTATATCCGGACAGTTTACGACTGGGACTTTGGCTTCACGTTTGACTAGGTTACAAGCTGTTTGGGCTTGCGACCAAAACACCAAACTTATAGCTCTATATCAGAGCTTTCTAACGCCCTTGGAATTTCATGAATCGGATTTATAGAACCTGAGATATAGCCGAGCAAATAAGGCCTGCCCGTGAAAATGACCATTTTCTGGTCAGATCTGTTTTGGTCCTGACGACCAACTTCCGTTCCGAATTTGGATTGCCGACCTTCATGAAAGTTGTTCCATTTGGAATGAACTATCTAACTACCAATTTTCAGCTCTTTTGCCCATGTGTAGCATAGAAAACAGTTTGCACTCAAAACTGACCATTTGTACATTGGCCAGATTTCGTATGTGATTGTGTTTGGTTCATTTGGGGCTGAAGCCTCCAGTTTCAGTTCTGGATGTCTTCATAACAATTGTTTTTCATCCTTTAAGCTTCGATATGGTGTCTCATACGCCTTAATCCGATATTCGTAGCTCAACTTATGATTACAATAGAAACGAGTGTCAAATCTGCCGTTTCCGCTAACGGCCGTTTCCGTTTCCGTCCGTCATATTTACGTGCGCGCGTGTCGTTTTTGCCGTTTTGCTTGTTTTAGGCACGATAGTAGCCGTTTGCGATATTATGTGACACAATCTTCTATGTCAGACGGTGGTGAGCTGGGCGGAACTGGTGGGGCCCACTACTAGCTGTTCATTTCGATCCGACTTCGTGTTTTTGCTATTTCAGATTCTGGGTAAGTATTCAGGCCAGTTTGGTGTGTTTTTCTTTGCTATGTGTTTGAGATGTGTGAAAAGGGTACTTAGGCGAGGGTGTACTTTATCGCACTCGACCTAAACCCTAATTTGAATGTATAATTGTACTTGGCATATGTATATGAACCTTTTGGAACCAAAACCCTTGAGCTTGTGGCTCGGGGCGACTTTCGAGTAAAGTTTGTGAAGTTTGCAAAGTTTGTGAGTTCGTGGGCCCGATCTAAGACCTGTTTGGACTATTCGAGCCGGTTAGGGCTTGGTCGAAGTCAGTCCAACTTAGTCTGAGGTCACCAAGTTTGTAGGTTCATGTTATGAACCAATTTTGTGAATCCGGTTCACCGAGAAGGTGACCAAGTTTGTGACCCGAGCTTGTGACTCAAGCTCAAGTTTGTGATTTCGTTCGCCCGGGGAAGTTTGTGAGGTGACTGGCCAGTGAGGGTGATAAGGTGTCGGTGGGTGTACAAGTGAAGTTCTACGGACCATTGAGTGTGGTCGACGGAGTGTCGGCAGGAGATCACGCATGGCATATGAATTGGCTTTGGAGCCACCTGTATCCTTATTATATGATGTTGTTCTTTTCTGCTTTTGCTTTACTCTTATTGTGTAATTGTTGCTACGTGAATTTATGCTTTCGCCCCTGTTTACTTACTAAGCATTTAGCTTACCCCTTTCCTTTTGTTTTCCTTAGCAGGGGCCGACGCGGGGACTTTTGGCTCGTATACTAGTATAGGTAGATTGGCTTGTAATAGTTGAACAGTTAGGATGTTTGTTTTTGTTTTGGTGGTTTGTATAAGGACCCTTCTTAGGGTCTACCTTTTGCTGGTTATTGTTATAGTATATTAGAGCGGTTTGGCTTGATGCTTTTGAAGATGTAAATAGACTTTTGGTGGTTGTATATATTATGAATCGTGTTCTTGTGGCTTAGAAGAGTTTTATTAGCTTTAAGTTTTGAGTCCTGGCGCGAGCTAGGCAGGCGGCCCGCCGATACCCTTGGGTTCGCCCTTGGGAGAAGTGGGGTCGTCACAAAATATCATTGCCTTGCTCAAATCCAAGTCTTAGATCACAAACTCAATGCAAACAAGTCCTTTCAAAATTCGGACAGCACTTCCTCTTATCTTTCTTTACTTTTCCAGCCATCAAGGCTTCATTATTTCCTCATTCCAACCCAAAGGTACACAACAATAAGTTCATCCAATAACCATCCAGCAAGCTCCAAGTAGTACTAGTACAAGTCAAGCTAGGGAAAAGTCCGGATATGAAAGTTAAGCTCAAAACCAGAAAAACAGTTTTGACGTCATTTTGCGGTAATGGTACCAAAGACACATCGAGTATCGGATGAAGGTGCAAGATACACCGTTTCGAAGCTAAAAGATAGGGCTACAACATTGTAGAAGGTCACTCAGTCCAAATCCCAACACAACTAAGTCAAATATGCCAAATAACAAACCAGAACCGTAATAGCAGGTTTACAAATTACACTATGCTGTAATCAGTACAACTCAATCTAAACAGTTCCAAATGCAGAAATTCCAAAGGCATATGGTAGCTAGGACATCAAGCTACATTTCATCAGAATACCTCAACAACCAAATCCAAAGCAATTCCAGTCAAAACAACCCATTACAGGCGCAGTTCTTACATCCTGATGAACCCAGAACAGCAACAGTAAATTCGGCTTATCTCATTCTACACTACTCCAATTGCCCTGAAATTTTACAAGCACTCTTAAAACATCAATACCTACAACTTTTATGTTTTGAGTCAAGGTCAATTCTGCCTCTATCTAGGACCAAAAATTTCGGACAGAATGAAGAACCAAGAACCCTAATTTTCCAGATTTCTTCCAAAACAGAATTTACTTGCAATCTTCCACTTTTTCCACCTTCTAGAATCATCAACTATCATTTCCAATCATCATACATAACCACATAATAACAATCATATGAGAACAGAAAAATCCTAATTAAATATAAAACTTCACTAATTTCAACCTAAATCATGAAATCATCCATAAAATCACTTATTCAACCACCACCAATCACTAATTGAACATTATCAAGATCAAAGGAAAGGTTCCTTAGTCACTTACCATGCAAACCCAAGGAAAGACCCAACTTAGCACCTTTGCTTCTCAAACCACTTCACCACACACCTTAATACCACCAAGAGAAAGGTTTTTATGGAGCAAATCACGGTTTTAACGGTTGGTTTGTGAGATTGGGCAAGAAATAGAAGGAAGAAATTGGAAGCTTTTCTCTCTTTTTGTCTCCAAGAGGTTCGGCCAAGGAGCTTATGAAGAAGATGAATTTTGGGTCAAGTTTTTAATCAATTAGTAAAGGTAGTAAAAATGGTCAAAGTCCACCCTTGAGTAAGAAAGTGACACTTGTCACCTTTTGGTTTAAAACTTATCTTTTTGTCTCTCCAATACAAATATCTTAACACATTGTATAATAATATCACTTAATACAAAATTCCAACAAGTTGTCAAAAATATAATGCATTTACCGCACTTGCGGGTCCCACGTTCAAAATACGCTCTTAATTTCTCAAAAACTAACCGACACTAGAAAAATCATTTTAAAACTATCTTTGCTCATAAACTTTATCTGGGGAATTTTTCTAATAAAGAAAATATAGAAAAGG